>NC_067495.1:37044619-37292500 GCF_947179515.1 Apodemus sylvaticus
CCCTTTGGGCTGGTGCTCTTGGGTTCTATAAGAGAGCAGGCTGAGCAAGCCAGGGGAAACAAGCCAGTAAGAAACATCCCTCCATGGCCTCTGCATCAGCTCCTGCTTCCTGACCTGCTTGAGTTCCAGTCCTGACTTCCTTTAGTGATGAACTGCAACTTGGAAGTGTAAGCTCAATAAACCCTTTCCTCCCCAACTTGCTTCTTGGTCATGATGTTTGTGCAGGAATAGAAACCCTGACTAAGACAAATTGGTACCAGAAGTGGGGTGTTCCTGTGACAACCTGACCATGTTTTGGGGAGGATTGTGGAAGGACTTTGGAACTTTGAGCTAGAAAAGCTGTGGAAAGTTCTGTAGGAGCTTGGAAGACAGTGTTATGAACAGTGCAGAAGATGGAGGCCTGGCTTGTGAAATTTCAGAGGGAAGATTAAAGACATTTACAGTGGCCATGTTTTGATTGTGAAGATTCTGTGGTTTTAGTTAGCTGGGGCTGAAGAATCAGCTGTAAGTAACAAGATACCAGAACCACTAAAACAAACCTTTGTGTTACTGGGACTATTGATGCTGGTTAGCTGGAGCTAAGAAATTAGCGGTGATTAAGAAGAGACCAGCATCACTGAGATGAAATCTTCTTGGAAGTGTTTTCTGAGAGCACAGAGAGTGTGTTCCAGAGATAGCCACAGTTGTATTTTGTGCTGTGGCTGGACTTGGTACTATGTAAGAGTCACCCAGCTGGTACTGGTTTTGAAGGCATGAAAGGGTCATGAAGAGCAGCTGAGGCTCTTGGCACAGTGAGAGGCCACGGAAGGCCATTGGTGAAGGTGCAGCCTCAGTTGCAATTGATGGCCCAGGACTTGAAGGGGTCATGCATAGGAGCAGAGGCTTGTCACCCTAATGAGAGCCTATGAGAGGCTATTGGTGAAGCCTAATTACAGTGGAAGATATCAGTGTTTTGGAGATGCCAGTACCATGTGATGACCACCAAGAACAGCAGCAGCAGTGGAGTACAGGCAGCTGGAGCCTAGAAGACAAACTGTGTGCTACAAATTGTAGAGCTGAAGAAGTAACCCAAGCCCTTGGAGGAGCCCAGAAGATCGTGAGTTGGACCCCAGACAGTGAACTATTGGAGTTTGAGTTTTGCTTTTGGTTGTGACTGTGCCCTGATATGTTTCCCTCTTGAAGGAAGAAAGTATTTTAGTCGAGCCCACAGTTGAGAGACTTTGAATTGTTAAAAGACTTTGAATTTTAAAGATATTGGAGATTTTAAGGTGATTGAACTTTTAATATGTAAAGACTGTGGGACTTTTAAAGTAATTTAGTTCTTGGGGATGAATAAGAAAGTAAGGGTTGAGGCTTAATAATGATGTGTTTGTGTGTCAAGTTGACAAGGGGTCAATTGTACTGGCTAGTTTCATGTGTCAACTTGACACAGGCTGGAGTTATCACAGAGAAAGGAGCTTCAGTTGGGGAAGTGCCTCCATGAGATCCAGTTGTGGGGCATTTTCTCAATTAATGATCAAGTGGGGAGGGCCCCTTGTGGGTGGTTCCACCTTTGGGCTGGTGCTCTTGGGTTCTATAAGAGAGCAGGCTGAACAAGCCAGGGGAAGCAAACCAGTAAGAAACATCCCTCCATGGCCTCTGCATCAGCTCCTGCTTCCTGACCTGCTTGAGTACCAGTCCTGACTTCCTTTAGTGATGAACTGCAACTTGGAAGTGTAAGCTCAATAAACCCTTTCCTCTCCAACTTGCTTCTTGGTCATGATGTTTGTGCAGGAATAGAAACCCTGACTAAGACACTGGTTTTGTTGATTCTTTCTATAGTCCTTTTTGTTTCTACTTGGTTGATTTCAGCCCTGAGTTTGATGATTTCCTGCCATCTACTCCTCTTGGATGTATTAGCTTCTTTTGTTCTACAGCTTCCAGGTGTGCTGTTAAGCTGCTAGTGTATGCTCTCTACAGCTTCTTTTTGGAGGCACTCAGAGCTATGTGCTTTCCTCTTAGCACTGCTTTCATTGTGCCCCATAAGTTTGGGTATGTTGTGCCTTCATTTTCATTAAGTTCTAGGAAGAGTTTATTTTCTTTATTTTATCCTTGACCATGTTCATTGAGTAGAGTGTTTTTCAGCTTCCACGTGTATGCGGGCTTTCTGTTTATTTGTTGTTACTGAAGACCAATCTTGGTCTGTCATTATCTTATAGGATGCATGGGATTATTTCAATCTTCTTGTATCTTTTCCGGCCATAAACAGAAAGTTTTCAATAGAGGAAACTCAAATTATTGAGAATCCCTTTAAGAAACATTTAAGAATTAAGGAGAGGCAAATCAAATGGTGTTGCGATTCCATCTTGCACCTTTCAGAATGGCTAAGAGCAAAACCACCTATAGCAGCTCATTCTGGCAAGGATGTGGAGCAAGGGGAAGAGTCTTCCGTCAGCATGCAGAAGAATGCGAATTGATCCATCCTTGTCTCCTTGTACTAAGTTCAAATCCAAATGGATCAAGGACCTCCACATAAAGCCAGAAACTCTGAAGCTAATAGAAAAGAAACTGGGGAAGACCCTTGAGGACATCGGTACAGGGAGAAAGTTTCTGAACAGAACACCAATAGCGTATGCTCTAAGAGCAAGAATTGACAAATGGGACCTCATAAGGTTACAGAGTTTCTGTAAGGCAAAGGACACCATCAAGAGGACAAATCGGCATCCAACAAATTGGGAAAAGATCTTCACCAATCCTACATCAGATAGAGGGCTAATATCAAATATATATAAAGAACTCAAGAAGTTAGACTCCAGAAAACCGAACAACCCTATTAAAAAATGGGGTACAGAGTTAAACAAAGAATTCTCACCTGAAGAACTTCGGATGGCAGAGAAGCATCTTAAAACATGCTCAACTTCATTAGTCATTAGGGAAATACAAATCAAAACAACCCTAAGATTTCATCTTACACCAGTCAGAATGGCTAAGATTAAAAATTCAGGAGACAGCAGGCGTTGGAGAGGGTGTGGAGAAAGAGGAACACTCCTCCACTGCTGGTGGGGTTGCAAATTGGTACAACCACTCTGGAAATCAGTCTGGAGGTTCCTCCGAAAACTGGGCACCTCACTTCCAGAAGATCCTGCTATACCACTCCTAGGCATATACCCAGATGATTCCCCACCATGTAATAAGGATACATGCTCTACTATGTTCATAGCAGCCCTATTTATAATTGTCAGATGCTGGAAAGAACCCAGGTATCCCTCAACAGAAGAGTGGATGCAAAAATGTGGTATATCTACACAATGGAGCACTATTCAGCCATTAGAAACAATGAATTCATGAAATTCTTAGGCAAATGGATGGAGCTAGAGAACATCATACTAAGTGAGGTAACCCAGACTCAAAAGGTGAATCATGGTATGCACTCACTAATAAGTGGTTATTAACCTAGAAAACTGGAATACCCAAAACATAATCCACACATCAAATGAGATACAAGAAGAAAGGAGGAGTGGCCCCTAGTTCTGGAAAGACTCAGTGAAACAGTATTCGGCAAAACCAGAACGGGGAACTGGGAAGGGGTGGGAGGGAGGACAGGGGAAGAGAAGGGACTATCGGGGAGTGGGGGGGGCTAGAAAAGGGGAAATCATTTGAAATGTAAATAAATTATATCGAATAAAAAAAAACAAAGAAAATTGTACATCCACTTTGGAAATCAATATGGTGGTTACTCAGAGATGTGGGGATCAGTTTATATCAAGACTAATACTACTCCCATAGGGTACACCAAACTTCCACAAGGACCACTGGCCAATATGTTCATAACAGCTTTATTCATAATATCCAGAAATTGGCAAAAACAGAGATGTCTATCTTTCAATGAACGGATAAAGAAAATGTGGAACATTTACACAATGGAGTATGAACTCAGTTGTTTCAAAACAAAACATGACCTTTATAGGCAAATTTTGATTTTATAGGGGATTACATATCCTGAATTGGGTAACACAGACCCCAAAAGACAAACATGGTGCCTTAGGGTTTCTATTGCTGTGAAGAGATGACATGACCAAGACAATTCTTATAAAGTACTACATTTAATTGGGGCTGGCTTACAAGTTCAGATGTTAAGTCCATTATCACCAAGGTAGGAGCATGGCAGTGTCAAGACAGACATGGCATAGGAGGATCTGAGAGGTCTACATCTTGAACTAAAGGCTGATAGTAGAAGACTCAACATCTTCAGGTAGCTAGTATGAGAGTCTTCAACCCATCTCCACAGTGATACTCTTCTTCCATCAAGGCCACACCTATTTCAACATGGACGCATATCTTAATATTGCCACTTCTAGAATCAAGCATATTTAAAGCACAACATTCTATTCCCTGGACCCCATAGGCTTATTCAAACACAAGAGACAATGGTGTCAATACATAGTCAGAGCATCATACAAAATATATTTAGTCCAAAAATCATCATAGTCTATTCCAGTCTCACCAAAGTTTAAAAGTCCAAAGTTCAAAGTCTCTTCTGAGATCCATGCAACCTCTTAACTATAATCTCTTATAAAATCAAAATCAAATAAAAAAGCAGATTATTTACCTCCAAAATCAAAGGATATACACGACCATTCCAAAACATAATAATGAGGAAATACTGGACCAAAACAAGACTGAAAACCATCTGGACAAACTCCAAACTCTGTATCTCCATCTCCATCTTCTGATGTTCAATGCCCTTCAGCTTTCATGAATGCAACACACTTCTTTCTCTTGGGTTTGTTCCAATTTCTGTTAGTAGCCTTCCATTTCAGGTATCACAATGGCTCTGGCACCTTGAACAACTTGGGATCTTCAAGGTAACTTCAACATTACAGTTTCTTGATACTATCACTGGGATCTACACATAATCTTCTAGGCTCATCCGAAGGGCTTGGGTCAAATTTCCAAGTCTGCATTCTGTAACACTCCAGGAACCGGGTAACTCCATTCCACTGCTTTTTGCTAGGGCTGGAACATGCCCCCTTATTATATTATATTATATTATATTATATTATATTATATTATATTATATTATATTATATTATATTATATTATATTATATATCAACCAGCTTTCTGTTTTCTAACTACTTCACTGCATAAGCTTGACTGTTATGGCTCTGTCTTCTAAATGCTGGTATTAAAGGAAGTATCACCTTACCTGTGCCTAAGCATTTTGTAGCCACTATTTCTCATGATCTGTATTAAAAAACCTGTGTTTTCAAGCCCCAAGATTTGGGTCACAAATATTTCTGGAAGTCTCTGGAAGTTTCTGGTTGTGTCATGTGATGCAGAATCACACGGTGCTTTGTTTTTTGTGGTTTTTTATATATATATATTTTTATTTTCTATATTCTTTGTTTATATTCCAAATGATTTCCCCTTTCCCGGATCCCCCCTCCCCATATGTCCAATAAACCTTCTTCTCTCCATCCCTTCTCCAATCACATCCCTCCTTTTTCTCTGTCCTTATATTCCCTTCCCATGCTAGATCAATCCTTTCCAGGATCAGGACTTTCTCCATACTTCTTCATGGGAGTCATTTGTTATGCAATTTGTGCCTTGGGTATTCAGGACTTCTGGGATAATTAATATCCACTTATCAGAGATTGCATTCTATGTCTATTCTTTTGTGATTGGGTTACCTCACTGAGGATGATATTTTCCAGATAAAACCATTTGCCTAAAAATTTTGTGAATTCATTTATTCTAATTGCTGAGTAGTATTCCATTGTGTAAATATACCACATTTTCTGAATCCATTCTTCCTTTGAGGGGCATCTGGGTTCTTTCCAGCTTCTGGCTATTATAAATAAGGCTGCTATGACCATAATGGGGCATGTATCTTTGTTGCATGCCGGGGAATCCTTTGGGTATATGCCCGGAGAGGTATAGCAGGGTCCTCTGGAAGTCTCATGTCCAGTTTTCTGAGGAACCTCCAGACTGATTTCCACAGTGGTTGTACCATCTTACAGCCCCACCAGCAGTGGAGGAGTGTTCCTCTTTCTCCACAACCTCGCCAACACCTGCTGTCTCCTGAGTTTTTGAACTTAGCCATTCTGAGTGGTGTAAGGTGAAATCTCAGGGTTGTTTTGATCTGCATTTCCCTAATGACTAATGCTGTTGAGCACTTCTTAAGGTGCCTCTTGGCCATCCGAATTTCTTCAGGTGAAAATTCTTTGTTAAGATTTGTAGCCCATTTTTTAATAGGGTTATTTGGTTCCCGGGGGTCTAACTTCTTGAGTTCTTTATATATATTGGATATTAGCCCTCTATCAGATGTAGGGTTAGTGAATATCCTTTCCCAATTTGATGGTTGCCATTTTGTCCTTTTAACAGTGTCCTTTGCCTTACAGAAACTTTGTAATTTTATGAGGTCCCATTTGTCAATTCTTGATCTTAAAGCATAAGCTATTGGTGATCTGTTCAGGAACTTTCCCCCTGTGCCCATGTCCTCAAGGGTCTTCCCCAGTTTCTTTTCTATTAGTTTCAGTGTGTCTGGTTTTACATGGAGGTCCTTAATCCACTTGGAGTGAAGTTTAGTACAGGGAGATAAGAATGGATCAATTTGCATTCTTCTGCATGCTGACCTCCAATTGATCCAGCACCATTTGTTGAAAAGACTATCTTTTTTCCACTGGATGTTTTTGGCTCATTTGTCGAAGATCAAGTGACCATAGGTGTGTGGATTCATTTCTGGATCTTCAATTCTATTCCATTGGTCCACTTGTCTGTCACTGTGCCAGAACCATACAGTTTTTAACACCATGGCTCTGTAGCATTGCTTGAAGTCATGGATACTGATTCCCCCAGAATTTCTTTTGTTGTTGAGAATAGTTTTAGCTATCCTGGGTTTCTTGTTATTCCAGATGAATTTGAGAATTGCTTTTTCTAACTCTGTGAAGAACTGAGTTGAGATTTTGATGGGGATTGCATTGAATCTGTAGATCACTTTTGGCAAGATGGCCATTTTAACTATATTAATCCTGCCAATCCACGAGAATGGCAGATTTTTCCATTTTCTGAGGTCTTCTTCGATTTCCTTCTTCAGAGACCTGAAGTTCTTGTCATATAGATCTTTCACTTGTTTGGTTAGAGTCACGCCAAGATACTTTATATTGTTTGTGGCTATTTTGAAGGGTGTCATTTCCCTAACTTCTTTCTCAGCCTGCTTATCCTTTGAGTATAAGAAGGCAACTGATTTGCTTGAGTTGATTTTATAACCAGCCACTTTGCGGAAGTTGTTTATCAGCTGTAGGAGTTCTCTAATGGAGGTTTTCAGGTCACTTAAGTAGACTATCAAGTCATCGTCAAATAGTGATAATTTGACTTCTTCCTTTCTAATTTGTAAATTGGAACTTTTAGCATGAAAGGATGCTGGATTTTCTCAAATGCTTTTTCCGCATCTAATGAGATGATCGTATGGTTTATTTTCTTTGAGTTTGTTTATGTAGTGGATAGCATTGATGGATTTCCTTATATTGTACCATCCCTGTATCCCTGGGATGAAGCCTACTTGATCATGGTGGATGATCGTTTTGATGTGTTCTTGGATTCGGTTGGCAATAATTTTATTAAGTATTTTTGCATCAATATTCATAAGAGAAATTGGCCTGAAGTTCTCTTTCTTTGTTGGATCTTTGTGTGGTTTTGGTATCAGTGTAATTGTGGCTTCATAGAACGAGTTGGGTAGAGTTCCTTCTGTTCCTATTTTGTGGAATAGTTTAATGAGTATTGGTGTTAGGTCTTCTATGAAGGTATGATAGAACTCTGCACTGAAGCCATCTGGTCCCGTGCTTTTTTTGGTTGGGAGACTTTTTATGACCCTTTTTATTTCTTCAGGTGTTATGGGACTGTTTAGTTGATATTTTTGATCCTGATTAATTTTGGTGTCAGATATCTGTATAGGAAACTATCCATTTCCTCCAGATTCTCCAGTTGTGTTGAGTATAGGCTTTTGAAGTAGGATCTAATGATTTTTTGAATTTCCTAAGTTTCCGTTGTTATATCTCCCTTTTCATTTCTAAGTTTGTTAATCTGGATACTGTCTCTGTGTCCTTTGTTTAGTCTGGCTAAGGGTTTATCTATCTTGTTGATTTTCTCAAAGAACCAGCTCCTGGTTTTGTTGATTCTTTGTATGGTTCACTTTGTTTATTTGATTGATTTTGGCCCTGTGTTTGATGATTTCATGCCTTCTACTCCTCCTGGGTGAAATAGCTTCTTTTTGTTCCAGGGCTTTCAGGTGTGTCATTAAGCTGTTAGTGTATGCTCTCTCCATTTTCTTTTTGGAGGCACTCAGGGCTATGAGTTTTCCTCTTAGCACTGCTTTCATTGTGTCCCATAGATTTGGGTATGTTGTGTCTTAATTTTCATTATGTTCTAAAAAGTCTTTAATTTCTTTCTTTATTTCTTCCTTGACCAAAGTATCATTGAGTAGAATATTGTTCAGTTTCCACGTGTATGTGGGTTTTCTGTTGTTTTTGTTGCTATTGAAGACCACTTTTACTCCATAGTGATCTGATAGGAGGCATGGGATTAGTTCGATCTTCTTATATTTGCTGAGGTCTGTCTTGTGACCAATTATATGGTCGATTTTGGAGAAGGTACCATGAGGTGCTGAGGAAAAGATATATTCTTTTGCTTTAGGATAGAATGCTCTCTCTATATATATGTTAAATCTAATTGCTCCAAAGCTTCAGTTAGTTTCATTGTGTCCCTGTTTAGTTTCTGTTTTCCTGATCGGTCCATTGAGGAAAGTGCAGTGTTGAAGTCACCCACAATTATTGTGTTAGGTGCAATGTGTGCTTTAGGCTTTAATAAAGTTTATTTTATGAATGAGTGTGCCCTTGCATTTGGAGCATAGATGTTCAGGATTGAGAGTTCTTCTTGTTGTATTTTTCCTTTGACCAGCAAGAAGTATCCCTCAGATTCTCTTTTGATGAATTTGGGTTGAAAATCAATTTTATCTGATATTAAAATGGCTACTCCAGCTTTTTTCCTGAGACCATTTACTTGTAAAATTGTCTTCCAGCCTTTTACTCTAAGGTAGTGTTTGTCTTTGACCCTTAGGTGTGTTTCCTGTAAGCAGCAAAATGTAGGGTCCTCTTTACATATCCAGTCGGTTAGTCTATGTCTTTTTATTGGGGCATTGAATCCATTGATGTTAAGAGATATCAAGGAGTAGTGATTGTTACTTCCTGTCATTTTTGACGTTATTTTTTAAATTTGATTGGTTAACTTCTTTTGGGTTTGATGAAAGGTTACTATCTTTCTTTTTCCAGCGTGAAGTTTCCCTCCTTGTATTGGTGTTTTCCTCCTATTATCCTTTGTAGGGCTGGGTTTGTGGATAGATATTGGGTAAACTTGGTTTTGTCATGGAATATCTTAGTTTCACCATCTATGGTGATTGAGAGTTTTGCTGGATATAGTAGTTTTGGCTGGCATTTGTGTTCTCTTAGAGTCTGCATGAGATCTGCCCAGGATCTTCTAGCCTTCATAGTCTCAGGTGAAAAGTCTGCTGTAATTCTGATAGGTCTTCCTTTATATGTTACTTGGCCTCTTTCTCTTACTGCTTTTAATATTCTTTCTTTGTTTAGTACATTTGGTGTTTTGATTATTATGTGACGGTAAGTATCAAATGGTCAAGACTTGCTTAAGAGAAGCAAGAATGGTGGAAATATGCAACTTCAGTGGGTGGGAGATGAGTGACCCTCTAGAATGCACCTAGAATGTTCAAGAGACTTGGGAGGTGAGATAGGGATGGACCTTAGATGAAATGCCCAACAGTGGAGAGAGGGAACTTGTAAAGTCCACTCCAGTAGAAAGACAGGGCATCAAGTTGATGGAATGGGTTGCCATCCACAGTCAAAAACTGATCCAGAATTATTCTTGTCTAAAAGAACTTCAGGAAAAAAAAATAAAGAGATTAAAGAAAAGGAGATCCAGTGACCAGCCAAAATTGGAATCCATCTCAAAGTGGGGCTCAAAGCCTGACACTATTACTGGTGATATGGTGTGCTTACAGACAGGAGACTAGCATGGTTGCTCTCTGAGAGGCCCAACAAGCAGGTAACTGAGACAGCTGCACATACTTACACCCAACCGATAGACTGAAATCAGGGACCCATGTGGTGGAATTAGAAAAAGGCTCTAGGAAGATGAGGAAAAGGGTGATCCCATAGGAAGACCATCTAAAGAGTCCCATAATCTTAAAGAAATAGAAATGGTCATTGAAAATCTTCCAACCAAAAAAAGCACAGGACAAGATGGCTTTAATGCAAAATTCTATCAGACCTTCAAAAAAGACATAATACCAATAGTCTTCAAACTATTCCACAGAATAGAAACAAAAGCAACACTACCCAACTCATTCTATGAAGCCACAATTAAGTTGAAGAGAAAACCACACAAACATCCAACAAAGAAAGAGAACTTCAGACCAATTTCCCTTATGAATATCAGTGCAAAAGTACTCAATAAAATTCTTGTGCACGGAATCGAAGAACACATCAAAATGATAATTCACTAGGATCAAGTAGGCTTCATCCCAAGGAAGCATGGATAGTTCAGTATACAGCAATCCATCAATATAAACCAATAAATGAACAAACTTTTTAAAAATTTTTCTATATTCTTTGTTTACATTCCAATTGATTTTATCTTTCCTGGTTCCCCCCTCCTAATAAGTCCCATAAGCCCTCTTCTCTCCACCCATTATCCAATCAAACCCTTCCTACTTCTCTGTCTTAGTAATCCCCTACAATGCTGCATCAAGCCATTCCAGGACCTGGGCCCTCTCCTTCCTTCTTACTAAGAATGATTTGATATGTGAATTGTGTCTTCAGTAATTCAGAGCTTCTGGGCTAATATCCACTTATCATTGACTGCATTCCATGTGTCTTCTTTTGTGACTAGGTTACCTCACTAAGGATGATATTCTCCAGATCCAACCATTTGCCTAAAAATTTCATGAATTCATTGTTTTTAATTGCTGAGTAGTATTCCATTGTGTAAATATACCACATTTCCTGTATCCATTCCTCCACTGAGGGACATCTGGGTTCCTTCTAGCTTCTGGCTATTATAAATAAGGCTGCTATGAACATAGTGGAGCATGTGTCCTTATTGCATGCCAGGGAATCCTTTGGGTATATACCCAGGAGAGGTATAGCAGGGTCCTCCAGAAGTGTCATGCCCAGTTTTCTGAGGAACCGCTAGACTGATTTCAAGAGTGGTTGTACCAGCTAGCATTCCCACCAGCAATGGAGGAGTATTCCTCTTTCTCCACATCCTTGCCAATACCTGCTGTCTCCTGAGTTTATAAGCTTAGCCATTGTGACTGGTGTGAGGTGAAATCTAGGGATGTTTTGATTTGCATTTCGTTGATGACTAATGATGCTGAACATTTCTTAAGGTGCTTCTCAGCCATCCGAAGTTTGTCAGGTGAAAATTCTTTGTTTAGCTCTGTACCCCATTTTTTAATAGGGTTATTTGGCTCTCTGGAGTCTAACTTCTTGAGTTCTTTGTGTATATTTGATATTAGCCCTCTGTCCGATGTAGGGTTGGTGAAGATCTTTTCCCAGTTTGTTGGTTGCTGTTTTGTCCTTTTAACAGTGTCCTTTGCCTTACCAAAACTTTGTAATTTTATGAGGCCCCATTTGTCAATTTTTGATCTTAGCACATAAGCTATTGGTGTTCAGTTCAGGAATGTTTCCCCTGTGCCCATGTCCTCAACGGTCTTCCCCAGTTTCTTTTCTATTAGTTTCAATGTGTCTGGTTTTATGTGGAGGGCCTTGATCCACTTGGAGTTGAGCATAGTACAAGGTGATGAGAATGGATAAGGTAACATTCTTCTGCATGCTGACCTCAAGATGAGGCAGAACCATTTGTTAAAAAGGCTATCTTTTTTCCACTGGATGGTTTTAGCCCTTTATCAAAGTTTAAGTGACCATAGGTATGTGGGTTCATTTCTGGATCTTCAATCCTGTTCCATTGATCCGCCTGCCTGTCACTATACCAATACCACGCAGTTTTTAACACTAT
Organism: Apodemus sylvaticus; assembly: GCF_947179515.1. Taxonomy (NCBI): domain Eukaryota; kingdom Metazoa; phylum Chordata; class Mammalia; order Rodentia; family Muridae; genus Apodemus; species Apodemus sylvaticus. The sequence goes on from NC_067495.1 coordinate 37,056,688, forward strand.
TGCTTGGGAGCATTGCTTGAGGTCAGGGATACTGATTCCCCCAGAATTTCTTTTGTTGTTGAGAATAGTTTTAGCTATCCTGGGTTTTTGTTATTCCAGATGAATTTGAGAATTGCTCTTTCTAACTCTATGAAGAATTGAGTTGGAATTTTGATGGGTATTGCATTGAATCTGTATATTGCTATTGGCAAAATGGCCATTTTAATTATATTTATCCTGCCAATCCATGAGCATGGGAGGGTTTTCCATATTTTGAGGTCTTCTTCTATTTCCTTCTTCAGAGTCTTGAAGTTCTTGTCATACAGATCTTTCACATGTTTGGTAAGAGTCACCCCAAGTTACTTTATACTGTTTGTGGCTATTGTAAAGGGTGTCATTTCCCTAATTTCTTTCTCAGCCTGCTTATCCTTTGAGTATAGGAAGGCCACTGATTTGCTTGAGTTGATTTTATAACCTGCCACTTTGCTGAAGTTGTTTATCAGCTGTAGGAGCTCTCTAGTGGAGTTCTTTGGGGTCACTCAGGTAGACTATCATATCATCTGCAAATAATGATAGTTTGACTTCTTCCTTTCCAATTTTTATCTCTTTGACCGCCTTATGTTTTCTAATTGCCCAAGCTAGTACCTCAAGTACAATATTGAAAAGATAAGGAGAAAGTGGGCAACCCTGTCTAGTCCCTGATTTTAGTGGGATTGCTTCAAGTTTCTCTCCATTTAGTTTGATGCTGGCTACCGGTTTGCTGTATATTGATTTTGCTATGTTTAAGTTTGGGCCTTGAATTCCTGTTCTTTCCAAGACTTTAAGCATGAAAGGATGCTGAATTTTGTCAAATGCTTTTTCAGCATCCAATGAAATGACCCTGTGGTTTTTTTCTTTGAGTTTGTTTATGTAGTGGATTGCATTGATGTATTTCCATATATTGAACCAAACCTGCATCCCTGGAATAAAGCCTACTTGATCATGGTGGATGATCGTTTTTATGTGTTCTTGATTTCGGTTGGCAAGAATTTTGTTGAGTATTTTTGCATCGATGTTTATAAGGGAAATTGGTCTGAAATTCTCTTTCTTTGTTGCATCTTTGTGTGGTTTTGGTATCAGCGTAATTACAGCTTTATAGAAGGATGGGTAGTGTTTCTTCTGTTTCTATTTTGTGGAATAGTTTGAAGAGTATTGGTGTTAGGTATTCTTTGAATGGCTGATAGAATTCTGCATGGAAACCATCTCGTCCTGTGCTTCTTTTTTGTTGGAAGACTTTCTAAGACCCCTTCTATTTGTTTAAGAGTTATGGGACTGTACCCCATTTTTTAATAGGGTTGTTTGGTTTTCTGGAGTCTAACTTCTTGAGTTCTTTATATATATTGGATATTAGCACTCACCTGAAGAACTACGGATGGCGGAGAAGCATCTTAAAAAATGCTCAACTTCATTAGTCATTAGGGAAATGCAAATCAAAACAACCCTAAGATTTCACCTTATACCAGTCAGAATGGCTAAGATTAAAAATTCAGGAGACAGCAGGTGTTGGAGAAGGTGTGGAGAAAGAGGAACACTCCTCCACTGCTGGAGGGTTGCAAATTGGTACAACCACTCTGGAAATCAGTCTGGTGGTTCCTCCGAAAACTGGGCACCTCACTTCCGGAAGATCCTGCTATACCACTCCTGGGCATATACCCAGAGGATTCCCCACCATGTAATAAGGATACATGCACTACTATGTTCATAGCAGCCCTATTTATAATTGCCAGATGCTGGAAAGAACCCAGGTATCCCTCAACAGAAGAGTGAATGCAAAAAATGTGGTTTATCTACACAATGGAGTACTATTCAGCCATTAGAAACAATGAATTCATGAAATTCTTAGGCAAATGGATGGAGCTAGAGAACATCATACTAAGTGAGGTAACCCAGACTCAAAAGGTGAATCATGGTATCCACTCACTAATAAGTGGATATTAACCTAGAAAACTGGAATACCCAAAACATAATCCACACATCAAATGAGGTACAATAAGAAAGGAGGAGTGGCCCCTTGTTCTAGAAAGTCTCAGTGAAGCAGTATTCGGCAAAACCAGAACGGGGAAGTGGGAAGGGGTGGGTGGGAGGACAGGGGAAGAGAAGGGGGCTTACGGGACTTTCGGGGAGTGGGGGGCTAGAAAAGGGGAAATCATTTGGAATGTAAATAAAAAATATATCGAATTAAAAAAAAGAGTTATGGGACTGTTTAGATGATGTATTTGGTCCTGATTTAATTTTGGTATTTGGTATCTGTCTAGGAAATTGTCCATTTCCTCCAGATTCTCCAGTTTTGTTGAGTATAGGCTTTTGTAGTAGTATCTAATGATTTTTTGAATTTCCTCAGTTTCTGTTGTTATATCCACCTTTTCATTTCTAATTTTGTTAATTTGGATACTCTCTCTGTGTCCTTTGGTCAGTCTAGTTAAGGATTTATCTATCTTGTGGATTTTCTCAAAGAACCAGCTCCTGGATTCGTTGATTCTTTGTATGATTCTCTTTGTTTCCACTTGACTGATTTCAGCCCTGAGTTTGATGATTTCCTGTCTTCTACTCTTCCTGGGTGAATTGGCTTCTTTTTGTTCCAGGGCTTTCAGGTGTGTTGTTAAGCTGCTAGTGTATGCACTCTCCATTTTCTTTTTGGAGGCACTCAGGACTTTGATTTTTCCTCTTAGCACTGCTTTCATTGTGTCCCAAAGATTTGGGTATGTTGTGCCTTCATTGTCATTAAATTCTAAAAAGTCTCTGATTTCTTTCTTTATTTCTTCTTTGGCCAAGGTGTCATTGAGTAGAGTATTGTTCAGTCTTCATGTGTATGTGGACTTTCTGTTGTTTTTGTTGCTATTAAAGACCACTCTTACTCCATAGTGATCCAATAGGAGGCATGGGATTAGTTCGATCATTTTATATTTGTTGAGATCTGTCTTGTGACCAATTATATGGTCTATTTTGGAGAAGGTACCATGAGGTGCTGAGAAAAAGGTATATTTTTTTTTGCTTTAGGGTGAAATGTTCTATAAATGTTAGTCAAATCCAATTTGTCCAAAGCTTCAATTAGTTTTACTGTGTCTCTGTTTAGTTTCTGTTTTCCTGATTGGTCCATTGAGGAGAGTGGAGTTTTGAAGTCCCCCACAATTATTGTGTTAGGTGCAATGTGTGCTTTGAGCTTTAGTAAAGTTTCTTTCATGAATGAGGGTGCCCTTGCGTTTGGCGCATAGATGTTCAGAATTGAAAGTTCTTCTTGGTGCATTTTTCCTTTGACCAGCAAGAAGTGTCCCTCAGTGTCTCTTTTGATGACTTTAGGTTGAAAGTCAACTTTATCTGATATTAGAATGGCTACTCCGGCTCGTTTCCCGAGACCATTGTCTTGTAAACTTGTCTTCTAGCCTTTTACTCTGAGGTAGTTTTTGTCTTTGACATTTAGGTGTGTTTCCTGTATGCAGCAAAATGTAGTGTCCTGTTTCCTTATCCAATCTGTTAGTCTATGTCTTTTTATTGGGGAATTGAGTCCATTGATGTTAAGAGATATTAAGGAATAGTGATTATTCCTGTCATTTTTGATGTTATTTTTATATTTGAGTGGTTATCTTCTTTTGGGTTTACTGAAGGAAGTTTACTATCTTAATTTTTCCAGGGTGTAGTTTCCCTCCTTGTATTGGAGTTTTCCTCCTATTATTCTTTGTAGAGCTGGGTTTGTGGAAAGATATTGTGTAAATTTGGTTTTGTCATGAGATATCTTAGCTTCTCCATCTATTGTGATTGAGAGTTTTGCTGGGTATAGTAGTCTTGGCTGACATTTGTGTTCTCTTAGAGTCTGCATGAGATCTGCCCAGGATCTTCTAGCTTTCATGGTCTCTGGTGAGAAGTCTGGTGTGATTCTGATAGGTCTTCCTTTATATGATACTTGGCCTTTTTCTCTTACTGCCTTTAATATTCTTTCTTTGTTTAGTGCATTTGGGGTTTTGATTATTATGTGGCGAGAGGTATTTCTGCTCAGATCCAGTCTGTTTGGAGTTCTGTAGGCTTCTTGTATATTCATAGGCATCTCTCTCTTTAAGTTGGGAAAGTTTTCTTTCATAATTTTGTTGAAGATATTTGCTTGCCCTTTCAGTTGTAAATCTTCACTCTCATCTATACCTATAATCCTTAGGTTTGGTCTTCTCATTGTATCCTGGATTTCCTGGATGTTCTGGGATACAAGGTTTTTGCATTTTGCATTTTCTTTGACTGTTGAGTCAATGGTTTCTATGATATCTTCAGCATCTGAAATTCTTTCTTCCATTGCTTGTATTCTGTTGTTGATATTTGCATCTATGGCCCCTGATTTCTTCTCAAGGTTTTCTATCTCCAAAGTTGTCTCCCTTTGTGATTTCTTAGTTGTTTCTACTTCTGTTTTTAGATCCAGGATGGTTTTTCTCAGTTCCATCATTTGTTTGTGTTTTCCTGTAATTCTTTAAGAGATTTTTGTGTTTCCTCTTTCATGACTTCTGCCTCTTGACTCAAGTTCTCCTGCATTTCTTTAAGATTTTTTTTTGCACTTCTTCTTTATTGGGTTCTATCTCTTCAGCCTTATTCTCCTGTATTTCTTTAAGTGATTTTTGTGTTTCCATTATACGGGTTTCTAGCTTATTCATGTTCCTCTGTATTTCTTTAAGAGATTCATTTATGTCCTTTTTGTGCTCTTCTAGCAGCATCATGACCAGTGATTTTAAATCCAAATCTTGTTTCTCTGGTGTGTTGGCATAACCAGGACTTGCTGATGTTGGAGAGTTTGGTTCAGATGCTGCCATATTGCCTAGATTTCTGTTAGTAGCGTTCCTGCATTTGCCCTTTGCCATCTTGTTCTCTGGAGTTAGTTGGTCTTGTGTCTGGCTGGTGTTTGGGCCTCTTGAGGGGCTCTGGGGCTATTACTGCAACACTATATGGCTGGGTTTCCCCTGTAGCAGATTGCTGATGTGCTGTCCTCTTAGGTGCCCTTGCAGCCCTAGTGTGCTTTGCCCCAGATTGTGTCTGTGAACCAGATGGAGCCCATTTGCTCCTTCAGGGAGTGCTGATGGTGTATGCTGCAGGACCTTTTCTGCGTGCTGATCACTCTGCTGGGCAGCCAATCTCCCAATCGGGTTGGTGCACACAAGGCTAGCCTGGCTGCTCAGGCCCTGAGTCTAGGCAAAAGCCTGGGAGGCCAAGGTCTGAACAAAGTTCCCCTCCGGGCTATGACTGTTAATTGGGTCTGTCAGGTGGCCAGGATGGCTGGTGTGTGCGCTCGCACTCCCTGAAAGTGCCGGGAGAGTCTGCTGGGCTAACAACCTCCTGGGTGGGTTGACACACAGTTGGCCCACCATGCAGCCTAGTTCTTGGGGTCAGTCCAGGTCCTGTTGGGGCCTAGACCCCCGCTTTGTTAGCCTCAGATTATGCCTGTTAGCCGGCTTTGCCTGCTAGAGCTCTTTGGCATCCTATAGGCAAAATGGCGGTGTGTGCCAGCCCAGGCAAAAAATCCTCCTGGCTGGGTTGGCATCCCTATGCCCCCCCTAAACAGGCCAGGGCCTGGTGCAGGCCAATGCCCGTCGGGCTTAGACCCTCGAGAGATGTTGGCCTTGGGTTATGTTTGCGTACCTCAGTCTGTCTGATCTCTCTGGAGTCCGAGAACCAAGATGGAGGTGAGTCTCTCATGACTGGCAGGAGGCAGAGTTCTAAAGTGGCTTCAGTGCAATGAAAGGCACCATAAATCCGCTGCTGCTTGCAGCCTGGCTGGCCAGCAAAGGTCAGTGGTCGTGGGCGCAGGGCCTAACTGGACCCTGTGTCACCTTGGTTCCACTGCTGATGGCCCTTCAGCTGGACCAGCCACTGCTACACTGCCTCTGCCACCACCGCTGCAGCCCCATCTTGGCTTTCTTGCTGACTCCTGTTCCTGTAATTCTTTAAGGGATATTTTTGTGTTTTTTTTTCTTTAAAGGATTCTATCTGTTGACCCATGTTCTCCTTTATTTCTTTAAAGGATTTCTGTGTTTCCTCTTTATGAGCTTTTACCTGTTGACCAATGTTCTCCTATGTTTCTTTAAGGGAGTTATTTATGTCCTTCTTGAAGTCTTCTATAAGCCTCGTGAGATGAGATTTTTAAATCCAAATCTTGCTTTTCCAGTGTGTGGGGGTTCCAGGACTTGCTGTGTTTGGAGAACTGGGTTTTGAGGTTGCCAAATAGCCTTGGTTTCTTTTGGTAGGCTTCTTGGCCTTGCCTTTCATCATCTGTTTATTTCTGGTGTTAGTTGGTTTTGCTGTCTCTGGCTGGAGCTTGTCCCTCCTATGGACTTGTAAGCCTGTGTCTGTTCTCCTGGGAAACCAACTTTCTTCTGGCAGGCTCTGTGCACAGATGGCTGTGGAGCCACCTGGCTCCATGGTTCAAATGGCACTAGAAGGGCAGACTCCTGTCCCAGCAGCTCCACTGTGCCTCCTAGCTGTTCCCTTCAGAGAGAAGGTAAAGATCTCACCCCCATGTTCAGAAATGAAAGCAATGCTAGGAGAACACTCTCTCCTGGTGGGGTGTGCACAGTAGGCTGTGGAACTGCCTGGCTCCCTCATGCCAATGGCCTCAGTTTTCTTCTTTATTCTCCACGTACGTTAATTTTGTGTTTCTCAACTACTATTAGAAGTGTGGTTGACTTAACAATGGATTATATTATTAACAAAAACTGATGATGCTCCTGTAAAGAGCTTAATTTTTCCAATACCTTCTCAGGTAGATGTAGGATTTCTTGGCAACTTTCCCCCTATATTGTGTATTGGCTTGATTTTGTTCAAGTATTTTATATCCTGTCACAGTCACTGTGACTTTATATATGTAATTGTCCTGTTGTGTCTGGAAATTGTTTTGATTATTTAGTTATTTATTTTTAGTTATCTACCACCTCTGGATGTTAATTTTCTTTTCTTTTTCCTACTCTGTGATGACGCCACAACCCTGGTGTGTGTGTGTGTGTGTGTGTGTGTGTGTGTGTGTGTGTGCCTTAATCCAGTTTAGGTATGAACACTCTACAGTCTCTTATTTTCTGCATATTTACCACTTGAGACTCTGTTTCATTTTCCAATTACTGTAGGAAGCATTCTCTGATGAGGTTTGAGATATGCATGGCTCTTTGTATGATTATAAGTGATTCGGGGTTATTTTAATAATATGTCAATTTAGTATAAAAATATTAGGTTATCCCCTAGAACCTATTTAGATAGATAATCTTGTCCCCAGTAACAGTACCAGGAATGGGTTTTATCTCATGAAATAGGCCTTAGATGTGATAAGAAATATTTGATTACCCCCATTATATTCATACAACTATTCAATCAATGGATATATCTTGTTAGGGTAGTTGTTATTGCAACTTACAGGACTCACAGATGGATAAAATTGATGATTACCTTTTCACTCTAATAGTATGTATATCATCTTCTAACACAATGAAATCTGTCTAATAAGGATAGTTCTTTCAAGTGAGAACAAGCTCCATGTTCTAGGACTTTAATATATGTTGCCTTCAGCCATTTAGTCTTACCATCAAGTTCTAGAATATATCCAAAGCTATTGGCATTAGTCTGTAATACCTTTGCAAAGTGGGGTGCTGGATGGGTTACCAATAAGCAGGAAGGCAAGGGAATTGGTCTTGGTGATCCTCCAGGAGTTCTGGGTTAGATTCTATGTTGTCAGTGCCAGAAAGTGTGGTGAACTGGGTGACTAATATGTAGATCACCTTTAACTTAATAGTCTTACCTTCCAAGTTCTAAAAACAACTCATTATAACCCCAAGTATTCAACAGCTTTCAGCTCAAAATTCTTAAATTCTCTGTAACCATCCAAGAAAGTAGACCAAAATCAAAAACACTCATATTGTTAAGTCTATCACAGCAACACCATTATCTTCTTGCTACCAGATTCCTTTGTTTTCCTGTATAAAACACTGTTACCAAAAGAAACTTGGAAATCCAAGAGTTTATTTGGCTTACACATCAGATCACAGTCCATCATTGAAAGAGTTCATGTTAGAAACTCAAGGTAGGTGCCCTAGAAGAACATTGCTTTCTTGGTCCCATCCTTGGCCAGTTTTCTAATACACCCTAGAACAACTTGCCTAGGGAAAGTACCACCTAAAATGGGCTAGGCTATCTTGCATCAAATAATAATCGAAGGAGTTCCTCTGTGATATTTCCATAGACCAATCTGATAAAGACATTTACTCAAGTGAGACTTTTTTCAGTGATAAGGCTATAACAAGTTGATAATTACTACTAACTAGACAGGCACTCATTTGGGTAAGTATTATAAAATACTAATGTTTCTAGGTAACAGCTTTAAAAGTCAACTGATTTTGTGACCACTATCAGTGGAGAGAAGCAAACCATACCATGGCTGAAAAAGCTACTGAAGTGTCAAAGGTTCTCCTAAAGGAAAATAATGCCAGAATTGGCTTCTATATTCATTGCATATTGATAATACATCATCTGTCTTGATTACTTTTCTATTTATGGGATAAAACATTATTACCAAAGGAGCTTATAGAAGGAAGGGTTTATTTGGGCTTTCAGTTCACGAGGGATGAGTCTACCATGGTGAGGAAGTAGTGGCAGAGCAGCATGCATAGTCATTAGAGTAACAACCTGAAAAGTTATATTGGGAACTGCAAACACAAATGGGAGAGAGAGAGTTGAGAATGGAATATGGCTTAGTAAACTCAAGGCCAATCTTCAGTACCATCTTTTTTCTAACAAAGCCATGATTTCTAAACCTAACCAAGCTTCACCACCAACTATAGACTAAATATTAATATCTGCACCTATACAACATTCTTACCCATTCTACCATAACCTTTACAACACTTGTGACTCAGCAGATGTCTAAGTAACAAGGGATAAAATATTATCTGCATTTGGTTTTGAGGACACAATCTTCATAGAAAATTGAAAAAAAATATCCAAGCTAACAAATAGAATACAACAAAACGGTGCCAGTAAACCTCTAAGAAGTGGTTAATATTGTTATTTTTTGTATTCTTGAGAATCAGAATAGATTTAAAAATCTAACATCAAATGAATTCAATCTCTGTAAGACTCTATTATTTGGAAGCACATTCCTCATACTAAGTCTGATCTTAGACACCAAGGCCATTAAACTAATCCATACATACTAAACCTAGGTCACATCAAGCTACTACTATAGGAATATTGAAATAAGATTATACCCAGTGACCAGGCGAGCTCAATCAGTTAACCAGAGGGAGTGAGGACTGAAAAGAAAAAGACAACCTGCCTCCAGCTAGTGCCAAGGCTGAAGCAGATTTATTTTTTCCAGTCTGTTTTTATATCATTCTAGGTATGTCCAAAAAACATGGTCAGTTCTTAGAACAAAAACAAAGTAATCAAGTGGAGTAGTAAACAAGGAGATCACACAAGATAGTAATCAAGTAAAGTTGTAAGCAAAGAGATCACACAGTGTAGTAATTAAACAAAGCAATAAACAAAGCCTCATGGTCACAGTTTCTAATTTTCTTATCTGGGCCTACTTCCTTGTCTGAGTCCAGTGACAAATGGCCAATTCCTTGAAGCCCCACCAAAAGCTCTCAACAATCTAGCCTTAAGTATAAAGCAAAAAAGTTCATAAACCCTATAAAATGAGTCCTTCTAAAAGCCTGGAAATAATAATCCATAAAGTAGTCCAGAACCTTATAAGAGGAACCTTTTCAAATATCCTGAGAAACTTTATGGATATCAAAGTACTGGAAGTCATATTAAGGCTGGGTTAAATTGAGAAACTTCAAACCAGAAGATTCAACCTGAAGACTTACAGAAAAATGAATCTAAGTGACATCACATACAAACATATACTGTAGAAACCTTTTATGTCCCGTCAAACTAAGTTTGATCTATTCACATTTTTGTTTGTTTGTTTGTTTTTGTATCCTAGGAACAGACAGGTTTCTTTGTGATTTTTTTATTAATTTTAATTTTTATCATATTCAGCGCAATAAACATTTTTATACCAATCATAAAATAATGGACATGTTATTATATGCACATAAAAAGATAGTCTTCTTGTTTGTGTGTTTGTTTGTTTGTTTTGTCATTAGTAGAGCTTAAAATATTGGCTCTTACTGTAGTACAAGTACCCAAAATAAGAACAAGTTTTAGACATTGGAGTTCATTGGAATAAGGCTGTACTCCAATGTCCCTCACATCACCAAAGGATTTTACCTCCATAATAGCTAAGCTAAGAGCTGACAGTTCACCTGCACCAAGGAATAAATTGTAGGCACAATTATTTGGATACAGATTTCCTTCTATGATCAAAGCTATTTGACTTGATTGATTGTCATCATTCTCAGTCCACAGGGAACAGGTTACATTCATATACAAAATGGTGTGTATATTAAGATGGTCTATCCATGAAGTCATTCATCAACTGTTTCAATGAACAATGTTTCTGCTTGAATGGTGGCACAGACATTAGGTGAGGGTAAGGTTCTAGTTCATTGGTTGTGATGATTTTCAAAAGCACTCATCTCAGAAAAACAGTAACTTATAAGGTCATCTTCAAAATTAATACAGTAATTGTAAATATCATGCAAAAACATCCAGTCTCACTCTTGGTGAGACTCTTATAAGCCACCACCCAAATTTATTATTAATTTCTTTTGGCTGCATAAATAATTTTGAAAAATGTAAGCTGTTCTGAAAACCATAGTATAGTGTAAAAACATCAAATAAACAATCCTACCAATAGAGAGACAGAGATAGGAGAAGCATGATTTCAAGATCATAATGTGGTACTCAGCAAGACACTGTCCCGTTCAAACAAGCAGAAAGTGTATATGGACTGTACAATATTGGACACATCTCTCCAATTACCAAATTAGAGAGATCACAGGGTGACAGCCAATAAATTACTAATTCCTCATATTTTTAAAATTCAATCTATTAGGATATGTTTCCAATATTAATTTTCATACTAGGTATTAAGGAAAAGTGATTGTTACTTCCTATTATTTTTGTTGTTAGAAGTGGAATTATGTTTGTGTGGGTTTGTTGAAATATTACTTTCTTGCCTTTTCTAGGGTGTAGTTTCCCTCCTTGTGTTGAGGTTTTCCATCTATTATCCTTTGTAGGGCTAGATTTGTGGAAAGATATTATATAAACTTGGTTTTGTCATAGACTATCTTATTTTCTCTGTCTATGGTAATTTAGAGTTTTTCTGGGTATAGCAGCCTGGTCTGGCATTTGTGTTCTTTTAGGGTCTGTGTGATATCTTCCCAGGATCTTCTAGCTTTCATAATCTCTCGTGAGAAGTCTGGTATAATTCTGATAGGCCTTCCTTCATATGTTACTTGACAATTTTCACTTAATGCTTTTATTATTCTTTCTTTGTTTAGTGCATTTGGTGTTTGATTATAATGTGATGGGAAGAATTTCTTTTCTGGTCAAATCTATTTGGAGTTCTGTAGGCTTCTTGTATGTTCATGGGCATCTCTTTCTTTCAGTTAGGAAAGTTTTCTTCCATAATTTTGTTGAAGATACTTACTGATCCTTAAGTTGGGAATCTTCACTCTCTTCTTTACCTATAATCTTTAGGTTTGGTCTTCTCATTGTGTCCTGAATTTCCTAGATGCTTTGGGTTAGGAGCTTTTTCTTTTTTTGTGTTTTCTTTGACTATTGTGCTAATGTTTTCTCTGATATCTTCTGCACCTGGTATTCTTTCTTCTACGTCTTGTATTCTGTTGGTGATACTTGCATCCATGACTCCTGAACACTTTCCTAGGTTTTTAGCTGCAGGGATGTCTCATTTTTTATTTTTTGATTTCTTAATTGTTTATAGTTATAGTTTTAGATCCTGGATGGTTTTGTTCATTACCTTTGCCTATTTGATCAAGTATTCTGTAATTGTTTAAGGGATTTCTGAGTTTCCTCTTTAAGGTCTTTCAGCAGTTTAACTGTGTTCTCCTGTATTTCTTTAAGGGATTTATTTATGTCCTTCTAAAAGTCCACCATCATCATCATGAGAAGTGATTTCAGTTCCAAATCTTGCTTTTCTGGTGTGATGGTGTATCCAGGACTTGCTATGGTGGGAGAATTTGGTTCTGATGATGCCAAATAACCTTAGTTTCTGTTGCTTATGTTCTTAAGCTTGCCTCCCACCATGTGGATATCTGTAGTGCTACCCGCCTTTGCTATATCTGACTGGACCCTATCCTCCTTGTGATCCTGGTTTTGTCAGAATTCTTCAGAGTTGAGCTGTCTCTGTAATCCTGTGATTCTGTGATCCTGAGATCCTGGGTGTGTCAGTGCTCCTGGAAGTCAAGCTGCCTCTGATTCCTTGAGATCCTTGTGTAACCAAGCTCCTCAGATCCTGGGATCCTGGGATGCTGGGATCCTGGTATTCTGTGATCCTGGGATCCTGGGAGTGTAAAAGTGCCTGGGAGTGGAGCTTCTGGCTGTTGTGGGACTGGCTGTAGAGTTTGAACCCAAGGTCTGCTCAGGGAACTCGCCCAGACAGACCAGAAGAAACCTGTGCCACTGGTCTAGCAGAATTTCTGTGTGCCTGGGTCCCACTGTTCCCAGTTACTTCTGGTGTTGGGACAGATCCTCCTCACTTCTGATCCGATGATCTATAGAAGTTAATGGAAAATCCCACCTTGCTTATCCAGAAAACCTGGATAACTAAGGTATTATCCTGTGACAGCATGCAGTATAGTTGTATCATTTATTGGTCTTCTTTCCATAGACACAACCTAAAATATTTTCATTGTAGCTTTTCATCAGTTTCAAATGCTGGGATAAAATAGCCATGCTATCATATATAGAAAACCAATAATTGTTGCAGTGACAAGTTAATGGTTTGTGACATTATGGTCCCATTCATGAGCTGAATCCATTACTGACAATACAAATTTTAGGCATCTGTAGCTTCCATGTGTTTTTAAAATGCATTAAATGTTTATGATGAAAATCGATCTTAACCTAAATATAAGACCTTAAGAGGACGTTGCATAAGTCCAGCATCTCTGGACATTACATTCCTTTTAAATATAATTATTTTGATGTGTGGAGAGATGAGACAGTATCTCAAGTAGTAGGCCAAGCTATATCAAACCATACCAATTTCAATGAATTTGGGTATTATGAATATTTTACAATATTCAGAGCTTTAAAGCACCGAAATGGCCATCTATCATGCCATGTACATTTTATTAAACCAAAGAAAAATAGTCATCATTTCATATTGTTTTTGTCAAGAGTTTCTAGCATAAATTTTATTTGCTGACCTTCAAAGTACTAGTATCAACATGAAATAAAAAATCATTCAAAAACAATAGCTTCTTGACTATTTTACATAAAAACTGCTTTGAAGAATAAAGGAATAGAAGCACTGTTGAATTTCCCCATCATTTTATGTATCAATGATTTTTAACCAGGGTGAACAGGGCAGATTAAACTGTGGTGTGACAATCAGTGTTAGTTGTTAGGGTAACAGTAATCTAGAATCACCTTGAAAATCGATCTTTGTTCATATGTGTAGTGAATTATATCAACTGGCATGATTAAGACTCATTTTCGTAGTTAAGCTTCTTCTGCTATGATAAAACATTATGAACAAAAGCAATTTAGGCTAGTGGGGTGTTTTTTTTTTTTTCATCATAAAGGTTATATGTAATTTATCGTCAAGAGAAGTCAGGGCAGACACTCAAGTAGGGCAGAAACATAAAGGCAGGAAATGATGCTGAGGCAATGAAGGAATGTTGATTACCATGATCGGTTGTATGAGAATAATCCTCTCTCCTAACACCTGCATGGGTTGTTTGGGTATCTTCATGGAACATCTTCTGCCAACAACTTGAACTAATGAAGTCACAGTCCCAAAACTGAAAGCCTTTCCTGGCTACAAAAGATGGACAGCTTAGACTCTGTGTCCTCTATTACTGTAAGTCATCACTAGAGTCACCCTCATAGATTCCAAGAAATTTCCACTGCCCTAGGTTTCCACACTGACCTTCAAGAGACATCCCCATTCTACCTGTCTCTCCCCATACTCTCTCCCTCCATCCCTTCCTCCCATAATTGATTCCTCCAATTCCTGTGACCACCTTCACCTTATGAGTGTGTTCTTAATGCAGATGCTTGTTTTAATCTTCTCTTGATATCACTTGCCCGTCATAATGAACTGTGCTTTGAACTGTAATCCTAAATACATCCTTTCTCCCTTAAGTTGTATTGGACTGAGCCTTTTATCAAATTAAACAGAAAATTCAGATAGATTGTTAGAAAGCAGTAAAACACTTGTGCTGATAATCATGCAATATTTATGTTAGCATTTTGGAACTGTTTTGCTGATCGGAAAATCAGCCCCATAGTCTCATTCCTAGCTCTGTAGAAGACTACATTATGTGGACACCCTCCAACCATGCTCTATCTCTAGTGGATTACACAGACCTTCCTATCCTAATGACCCTTGCTTACACTCGCTTCACTATTCAAGCCCCTAAAAACAGAAATAGAAACAACTAAGAAATCACAAAGTGAGACATCTCTGGAGATAGAAAACTTTGGAAAGAATTCAGGAGTCATAAACATAAGCATCAACAACAGAATATAAGAGAAAGAAGAAAGAATCTCAGGTGCTGCAGATACCATAGAAAACATTGACTCAACAGTAAAAGAAAATGCAAAATGTGAAAAGCTTATAACCCAAAACATCCAGAAAATCCAGGACACAATGAGAAGACCAAACCTAAGGATTATAGGTATAGAAGAGAGTGAAGATTTCCAACTTAAAGGGCCAGCAAATATCTTCAAAATTATAGAAGAAAACTTCCCTAACCTAAAGAGAGAGATAGATGTCCATGAAGATAAAAGAAGCCTACAGAACTCCAAACAGACTGAACCAGAACAGAAATTCCTCCCATTACATAATTACCAAAACACCAAATGCACTAAACAAAGAAAGGGTATTAAAAGCAGTAAGAGAGAACATCATACTAAGTGAGGTAACCCAGACTCAAAAGGTGAATCATGGTATGCACTCATTAATAAGTAGATATTAACCTAGAAAACTGGGATACCCAAAACATAATCCACACATCAAATGAGGTACAAGAAGAAAGGAGGAGTGGCCCCCTTGTTCTGGAAAGACTCAGTGAAGCAGTATTCGGCAAAACCAGAACGGGGAAGTGGGAAGGGGTGGGTGGGAGGAGACAGGGGGAGAGAAGGGGGCTTACGGGACTTTCGGGGAGTGGGGGACTAGAAAAGGGGAGATCATTTGAAATGTAAATAAAAATATATCGAATAATATATATATATATATATATATATATATATATATATATATATATATATATATATATATACATGTACATATAAAGCAGTAAGAGAGAAAGGGCAAATAACTTATAAAGGCAGACCTATCAGAATTACACCAGACTTCCCACCAGGGCTATGAAAGCTACAAGATCCTGGGCAGATGTCATACAGACCCCAAGAGAACACAAATGCCAGCCCAGGCTACTATACCCAGCAAAACTCTCAATAACCGTAGATGGAGAAAGCAAGACATTCCATGACAAACTAAATTTACACAATATTGTCCCACAAATCCAGCTCTACAAAGGATAATAGATGGAAAACGCCCACACTAGACTGGAAACTACACCCTCAAAAAAGCAAGAAAGTAATCTTCTAACAAAGCCAAAAGAAGATAACCACACAAACATAAAAATAACATTAAAAATAACAGAAAGCAACAATCACTATTCCTTAATATCTTGTAACATCAATGGACTCAATCCCCCCCAAAAGACATAGACTAACAGAAATAATTTTCATATAAATCTTCAATTTTATCAGAAAATGTTTGCAATACTTCTTTTAATCAACTGAGGAATATTTTTATGCCTACCATTTTATCTGTATAATTTTCCATGAAATAGTTCATTTTAATGTGTTTTTCTATGTATTTCTTGAATTTTATCAGATATTTTCTTTGTAGATCTTCAATTTTATCATAAAATAATTATAATTCCACTTTCAATCAACTTAGAAATATTTTATGCCTACCATTTTATCTGTAATTTTCCATGATAATCTTCAATTTTAACACATTATTCTGAATTTTTCTACAATTTTATCAGGAATACTTTCCATGTAAATCTTCAATTCTATCATAAAATATTTCTACTACCTTTCTGAATTAATTTAGTAATATTTTTACATCTACCATTTTACTCTTTAATTTTCCATGAAAGTTGTCAATTTTAATGTGTTTTTCATATGTTTTTTCAATTTTATCAGAAATATTTTCCATGTAAATCTTCAATTTTACAATAAAAATAAAGAAGATTGATAGACTCAGACTGCAGAAAAATGCTTAAATCAAGAACAGAAATATAATTTTGATATCAATAGTAGATGTGCTATATGATAAATTTCCCTCTAAAGAAACTTAAAAATTAGCCTATCATGTCAACCAATACATAACTTTGTAATTAATAAGAATTTCTTTTTAAGTTTTTTCATGTATATATTTCATGTTAAACATATTTATACTTATAGAATATGTTCTACTTCTTTTGTATTCTCACTTCTCCACCCTAATGTTAGTCCTGTTTAAACAGTTTTGTTTTCATTTTATATCATACATACAAATATCATTTTATGTATCTACATAAAATCTAGGAAGTACAAATGAGAGAATGAGAGAAACTTGTCCAATTTATTCAATATGATTGCTGAAAGTTGCATCCAATTAATAACTGATTCTAATTACCTTTTTACTTCCACCTCAAATAGCTATTTTGGCTAGTAGTAAGAACTTATGGCAAATCTATTATTAGAATAGCCCATAGGTTTTTGATCAAATGATCTAGGTTAAACTAAAAACAGATCAGAAAGAAATAGAAATTACTCTAAGGATTCATACTATATTTCATATTATGTTTGAAGAGGATCAATTAACGTGAAAGTGGGTTAGCCCAAAGGTCACCCAACCATGTTGTATAGGTCACATCCCATGAAAGTTGCAAGTAGAATAGTGGTTACCAGACTTGTAAGAATGGGTTATTTGAATGAGAATGGGCCCTGTAGGCTCATATATTTGAATATTTGGTTTCCGGTTAACAGAACTGTTTGATAAAGATTAGAAGGTGTGGCCTTATTTTTGTAGGTGTGTCACTGTGGGTGGGTTTTAAGGCTTCGAAGCCCACACCACACCCTGACCCATCTTACTCTTTCTACTTGATGTCTGTGGATCAGAATGTAAGCTCTCAGGTATTATTCCAACCTACCTGCCTGCCAACCTTCCTGCTTCCTCCCCTTGATGATAATCATGTACAAACCCTTTAAAATTCTAAGCAAGCCCTCTAATGAAATGTCTTCTCTATTACCTTGGTCATGGTGTCTCTTTCAGAGCAACAGAACAGTAACTAAGACAGTAGTAGAAGGAAGGATAGATAAATATTGATCAACAAGTATTGATTTATGGTTAGATAGGAGCAAGAATATTAGGTGTGCTATTACAAACTAGATAAAGATATTAATGTGTGGGAGGATTACAGGCTCAAGACTAACTTGAGCTACATAATTAGATGCTGTCTTGAAAAGTATTCTTGGAGGTATTAATTTTTATAATAATAAAATCCTGTTACCATCAATATATGTGGAACATGGAAATCATTATGGCAAAGAAAATAACATAGGTACAAGAATGTAAGCACTGCATGATCTCATTCTTGGAATCTAACCGTGTACAGCCACACATGTGTATGGATATACAATAAATAGATAAATAAATTAATAGATAAATGCCAAGTAAAAGGGAAAAAAGAATGTATCAAGTATTGTGTGAAATGTTCCTGTTTTTTTTTTCTAAATAACACATTTTAATGCCTACTGTTTTAAAACCCACAATACATGTGAACTGTAAAAGAAACACTCTCTGGTTATTAGCACAGAGAGGAACACAAATACATTCACGGTGTAGTGCGTTTTGTATTGTTTCTATGTTAAAACTCTTTTTTTTCCAGCTATAACACATTGTATAGTTTTCTGTGAGAAATGCATGTGAAAATACAATATATTAATGAAATACAATGTTGCACAGGAAAGACAATCATATATGAATAAGAACTCCCTAATTGCATTTAGAACACATTGTGTATTATATGATACATTCTTGTTATCTGCTAAACAGCATACTTTTAATGCCTAGTGTTTTAAAACTCACAGTACATATGAACTGTAAAAGAAACACTCTTCTGGTTATTATCACAGAGAAGAACATGAACACATTCATGCTAAAAAAAGAAGAAAACTTAAATTTGGTTGGCTTGTGCATAAAAGAATAGAAAAGAACAGATTTGAGAGGAGTTGTGGTAAGGGGGAATTTTATCAAAATGCATTGTATAAAATCAAGATCGTCAAAGAACTAATACAAATATAATAAAGAAAAAGAATACAAAAATAAATGCTAAGAGTATAAGCATGGTATCTGAGGTTTCAGAGGAGAACAAAGAATCTATCATTGCCTGTTATGTGGCATATTGGGCTAAGATAATAATCTCTTGTTACAAAGAGCACTCTGAAACTCCTTCTATGAGGCAAATATTACTCTAGTACCCAAAGCAGGTAAAGATAAAATAAATAACAACAAATAAAACTACATTCCAATATCCCTGATGATCATAGACTCAAAAATACTCAATAGAGTGCTCATAAGCACAATACTTACACATATCAATGCCATGACCAACTTGGTTTTATCTATGAAGTTCAGAGGTAGTGTAACATATGCAATTAGATAAATGTCAAACCATAAAGATGGATTTAAAAATGAAAACACATAGTCATATCATTAGATGAAGAAAAGGCCTTTGACAAAACCAATATTTATTCATGACAAAAGTCTTATAGAATATAAGACTAGATGAAATATATACCAACATAATAAACAGTATATATAAGAAACACTCAGACAATAGTATCTTAAATTGAAAAAAAAACTTGAAGCAATCTCACTGGAGTCAGAAAAGAGACAGGAATGTCCACTATCTGAGCCGTGATTTTAACATAGATTTCAAAGTACTGGATGGAGCAATGTGGCAAGGAAGGGAAATAAAAGAGATAAAAATAGAAAAAGAAGAAGGCATATATACATATTTTGAAATTACACATTAGAGATCCATAAAATTTCTACCAAAACCTTCTGGAAACAATGAACAAATTAAGCACATGGCAGGACATAATGAACTTATATAAATCAACAAATTTTCTGTATACCAACATCAAACCTGTAGAGACGGAGATCATGGGCATACATTTATTCACAATAGCCTCAAACAAAATAAAATATCTAGGAATATACCTTACCAAGAGAGTGAAAAAAACTGTAGTCTGTATACTTTAAAACTCTGATGAGAAATAGACTAGGGAATATAAAGATATATCATGCTCAAAGTTTGGTAGAAGTAACATTGCAAAAAATCCATTTGACCATAAAGGTTATGTACATATTTAATAAAACCCTAAGCAAAATTCAAATAACACATTTTATAGAGATAGGAAAACTATATCCTAAAATACACATGGAACCACAAAAACTCCAGACAGCCAAAACACACACACAAAAAAGAATAATAGTGTAAATGTTTACAATTCCAGATCTCAAGACATACTAGAGCAAATAGGAATGAAAAAAAATATGGTATTGGGAAAAATAAGAATGTAAAACAATAGAAAAAATTGAAGAATAAAACATGCACATAAGTAATTTAAGCCAAATAATGTTTGTCAAAGATACCAAAAATACAGGCAAGGAAAAAAGAAAGCATCTTCAACAAATGCTTCTGTGCAAACTGGATGTTCATGTACAGGAAAATGAAATTGCACCCAAACCTATCAACTTGCACCTAAACTAACACCAAAGAAATCAATGAACTAAACCCAAAACCTAGCATAAAATGTAGGCAATACCCTACGCGTGGTGAAGGTGTAGGAAAGGGCTTTATGAAAAACTGGTCTCCATTTGCCCAATAATTAAGACTAAAAATTGACAAGTAGGACTTCGTGAAAATAAAACACTTTCAAACTACAAGTGAAACAATCAATTTAACACTCCTCCTCTGCTGGTAGAATTGCAAGCTGGCAAAACCACTCTGGAAACTGGTTTGTCAGTTCCACAGAAAACGGGGCATAATACTAGTGGAGGGCCTTGCTATACCACTCCTGGATATATACCCAGAGGATTCTCCAGCATGTAATAAGGACACATGCTCCACTATGTTCATAACAGCCCTACTTCTAATAGCCAGAAGCTGGAAAGAACCCAGATGTCCCTCAATGGAGGAATGGATACAGAAAATGTAGTATATTTACACAATGGAGTACTATTCAGCCATTAAAAACAATCAATTCATGAAATTTGTAGCAAACATATGGAACTGGAAAATATCATCCTGAGTGAGGTAACCCAATCACAAAAGAACACACATGCTATGCATTCACTAATAAGTGGATATTAGCCCAGAAGCTTGGAATACCCAAGACACATTTCCCATATCTAATGATGCCCAAGAAGGAGGAAGACCAAAAAGTATGGATACCTGAGTCCCTTGTAGAAAAGGGAACAAAATACCCACAGAATGAGATACAGAAACAAAATGTGGATCAGCATCTGAGGGAAAGACCATCCAGAGACAACCCCACCCAATACAGTTACAAAACCCAGACACTATTATCAATGCCCACAAGTGCTTGCTGACTGGAGCCAGATACAGGTGTAATCTCAGAGGCTTTGGTAGTGTATGAGAAATACAGAGGGGGCTACTCTCAGCCAGCCATTGAACTGAGTACAGGGTTCTCAATGGAGGAACTAGAGAAAGGACCAAAGGAGCTGAAAGGGTTTGCAGCACCACAAAAGGAACAATAAGAGTCACCCAGTACTTCCAGAACTCACAGAGACAAAATCATCAACCAAAGAGTACACATGGAGTTACCCATGGCCCCAGACACATAGGCACAAAGGTGTCTTGTTAGACACCTAAGGGAAGAGAGACCCTTGGTCCTGGAAAGACTTGATGCCTTAGTGTAGAGGCATACCAGGACAGGGAAGTGGAGAACGCTTGGTTGGAGAAGAAGAGATGGCTTATGGGATTTTCAGGAGAGAGCGGGGAACCAGGAAAGGGAACAACATTGAAATGTAAATAAATAATATATCTATTACAAAAAGAATAAAATAAAAAAATGAGTAAGCCTTAAGAATTGGAGAGGATCCTTTTGCCAGTTATACATCTGACAGAAGATTAATACTTAAAGTATACAAAGACTCTAAACCAAGGGGGAATAATTACCCATCTCAACAATGGGACAGGGGACTTAAAAAAGTCAAAACCAAAATGGTTAAGAAATATCCCCAAAGCCTGTGGCACGGAGCTTGGGTTACAGTCCTGAGGCCTCTGGCGGTAGCCCTTGGACCTCTCTGCTTCCGGATCCAGATCAGCCTGGGCAGTGGCACCACATCTCCGGGTCCTGCAAGAGGCAAGAGAGGCTTCCAGGCAGCCAGCGGGGAGAAGTCTGTGTGCTCTGGTGGGTCCAGCAGGCCCCAGCAGGAGCCTTCAGGTGCCTGCTTTGGGATCTGAACAGCCTGGGCCACAGCACTAGGTCTCCAGGAAGTGCGGGGGGCCTGGTGTGCACCCAGGGGCGATCTGGGAGCTCACAGCACAGTTTGCTCCTGTGGCAGGAGCTTGGGCTCCAGTCCGGAGGCCTCTGGAGGTAGCCCTCAGACCTCTCCGCTTCCGGATCCAGATCAGCCTGGGCAGCAATACCACATCTCCAGGTCCTGCAAGAGGCAAGAGGGGCTGCCGGGAGGCCAGCGGGGAGACGTCGGTGTTCTCCAGTGGGTCCAGCGGGCCACAGCTGGAGCCTTCAGCTGTCTGCTTCAGGATCTGAAGAGCCTGGGCAACAGCACCCTGTCTCCAGGCAGTGCAGGAGGTAAGCTGTGCACCAGAGGCCACCTTGGAAGGGGCAGCTTGCACTGGTGAGTCCACAATTGACAAGACCAACTAACACCAGTGAGAACTAGATGGCAAAAGGCAAACACAGGAACGTCACTAACAGAAATCAAGGCAATATGGCAACATCTGAACCCAATTCTCCTTTACCAGCATGTCCTGGATACCCCATCACACCAGTAAAACAAGATTTGGATTTAAAATCACTGGTCATGATGCTGGTATAGGAACACATGAAGGACATACTTAAAGAAATTCAGGAGAAAATGGATGAAAAGTTAGAAGCCCTTTCAAGGGAAACACAAAAATCATTGAAAGAAATCCAGGAGAATAAAAAAGCCAATAATGAGGAAACACAAAAAACACTTAAAGAAATACAGAACTTTGGTCAACAGGCTGAGGTCATGAAAGAGGAAACACAAAAATCTCCTAAAGAATTACAGGAAAGCACAAACAAGCAAGTGAAGGAGCTAAGCAAAACCATCCAGGATCTAAAATCAGAAGTAGAAACAACTAAGAAAACTCAAAGGGAGACAACTTTGGAGATATAAAGCCTTGGGAAGAAATCAGGGGACATAGATGCAAATATCAACAACAGAATACAAGAGATAGAAGAAAGAATCTCAGATGCTGAAGATACCATAGAAATCATGGACTCAACAGTTAAAGAAAATGCAAAATGCAAAAAGCTTGTAACCCAAAATATCCAGGAAATCCAGGACACAATGAGAAGACCAAACCTAAGGATTATAGGCATAGATGAGAGTGAAGATTTACAACTTAAAGGGCCAGCAAATACCTTCAATAAAATTATGGAAGAAAACTTCCTAACCTAAAGAGAGAGATGCCCATGAATATACAAGAAGCCTACAGAAGGCCACTGATTTGCTTGAGTTGATTTTGTAACCTGCCACTTTGCTGAAGTTGTTTATCAGCTGTAGGAGCTCTCTAGTGGAGTTCTTTGGGTCACTTAGGTAGACGATCATGTCGTCTGCAAATAATGATAGTTTGACTTCCTCCTTTCCAATTTGTATCCCTTTGACCTCTTTATGTTGTCGAATTGCCCGAGCTAGTACCTCAAGTACAATATTGAAAAGATAAGGAGAAAGGGGGCAGCCTTGTCTGGTCCCTGATTTCAGTGGGATTGCTTCAAGTTTCTCTCCGTTTAGTTTGATGCTGGCTACCGGTTTGCTGTATATTGCTTTTACTATGTTTAGGTATGGGCCTTGAATTCCTGTTCTCTCCAAGACTTTAAGCATGAAAGGATGCTGAATTTTGTCAAATGCTTTTTCAGCATCCAATGAAATGACCATGTGGTTTTGTTCTTTGAGTTTGTTTATGTAGTGGATTGTATTGATGGATTTCCGTATATTGAACCAACCCTGCATTCCCGGGATAAAGCCTACTTGATCATGGTGGATGATCGTTTTGATGTGTTCTTGGATTCGGTTGGCAAGAATTTTATTGAGTATTTTTGCATCGATGTTCATAAGGGAAATTGGTCTGAAGTTCTCTTTCTTTGTTGGATCTTTGTGTGGCTTTGGTATCAGCGTAATTGTGGCTTTGTAGAAGGAATTGGGTAGTGTTCCTTCTGTTTCTATTTTGTGGAATAGTTTGAAGAGTATTGGTGTTAACTCTTCTTTGAAGGTCTGGTAGAATTCTGCACTGAAACCATCTGGTCCTGTGCTTTTTTTGGTTGGAAGACTTTCTATGACTCCTTCTATTTCTTTAGGCTTTATGGGACTGTTTAGATGGTCTAGTTGGTCCTGATTTAATTTTGGTATTTGGTATCTGTCAAGGAAATTGTCCATTTCCTCCAGATTCTCCAGTTGTGTTGAGTACAGGCTCTTGTAGTAGGATCTGATGATTTTTTGGATTTCCTCAGTTTCCGTTGTTATATCTCCCTTTTCATTTCTAAGTTTGTTAATTTGGATACTTTCTCTGTGCCCTTTGGTCAGTCTGGCTAAGGGTTTATCTATCTTGTTGATTTTCTCAAAGAACCAGCTCCTGGTTTTGTTGATTTTTTGTATGGTTCTCTTTGTTTCTACTTGATTGATTTCGGCCCTGAGTTTGATGATTTCCTGCCTTCTACTCCTCCTGGGTGAAATAGCTTCTTTTTGTTCTAGGGCTTTCAGGTGTGTCATTAAGTTGGTAATGTATGCTCTCTCCATTTTCTTTTTGGAGGCACTCAGGGCTATGAGTTTTCCTCTTAGCACTGCTTTCATTGTGTCCCATAGATTTGGGTATGTTGTGTTTTCATTTTCATTGTGTTCTAAAAAGTCTTTAATTTCTTTCTTTATTTCTTCCTTGACCAAGGTGTCATTGAGTAGAGTATTGTTCAATTTCCACGTGTATGTGGGTTTTCTGTTGTTTCTGTTGCTATTGAAGACCACTTTTATTCCATAGTGATCAGATAGGAGGCATGGGATTAGTTCTATCTTCTTATATTTGTTGAGGTCTGTCTTGTGACCAATTATATGGTCGATTTTGGAGAAGGTACCATGAGGTGCTGAAAAAAAGGTATATTCTTTTGTTTTAGGATAGAATGTTCTATATATATCAGTTAAATCTAATTGGTCCAAAGCTTCAATTAGTTTCATTGTGTCCTTGTTTAGTTTCTGTTTTCCTGATCGGTCCATTGAGGAAAGTGCAGTGTTGAAGTCACCCACAATTATTGTGTTAGGTGCAATGTGTGCTTTGAGTTTTAATAAAGTTTCTTTTATGAAAGAGGGTGCCCTTGCATTTGGAGCATAGATGTTCAGGATTGAGAGTTCTTCTTGTTGTATTTTTCCTTTGACCAGCAAGAAGTGTCCCTCAGAGTCTCTTTTGATGACTTTGGGTTGAAAGTCAATTTTATCTGATATTAAAATGGCTACTCCAGCTTGTTTCCTGAGACCATTTGCTTGTAAAATTGTCTTCCAGCCTTTTACTCTAAGGTAGTGTTTGTCTTTGACCCTGAGGTGTGTTTCCTGTAAGCAACAAAATGTAGGGTCCTGTTTACGTATCCAGTCAGTTAGTCTGTGTCTTTTTATTGGGGCAAATCAGTGGCCTTCCTATACTCAAAGGATAAGCAGGCTGAGAAGGAAATTAGGGAAATGACCCCCTTCACAATAGCCACAAATAGTATAAAGTATCTTGGGGTGACTCTTACCAAACATGCGAAAGATCTGTATGACAAGAACTTCAAGACTCTGAAGAAGGAAATGGAAGAAGACCTCAAAAAATGGGAAAACCTCCCATGCTCATGGATCGGTAGAATCAATATAGTTAAAATGGCCATTTTGCCTAAAGCACTATACAGATTCAATGCAATACCCATCAAAATCCCAACTCAATTCTTCACAGAGTTAGAAAGAGCAATTATCAAATTCATCTGGAACAACAAAAAACCCAGGATAGCTAAAACTATTCTCAGCAACAAAAGAAAATCTGGGGGAATCAGTATCCCTGACCTCAAGCAATACTACAGAGCAATAGTGTTAAAAACTGCATGGTATTGGTACAGTGACAGGCAGGAGGATCAATGGAACAGGATTGAAGATCCAGAAATGAACCCACACACCTATGGCCACTTGATCCTCGACAAAGAGGCTGAAAACATCCAATGGAAAAAAGATAGCCTTTTCAACAAATGGTGCTGGTTCAACTGGAGGTCAGCATGCAGAAGAATGGGAATTGATCCATCCTTGTCTCCTTGTACTAAGCTCAAATCCAAATGGATCAAGGACCTCCACATAAAGCCAGACACTCTGAAGCTAATAGAAAAGAAACTGGGGAAGACCCTTGAGGACATCGGTACAGGGAGAAAGTTTCTGAACAGAACACCAATAGCGTATGCTCTAAGAGCAAGAATTGACAAATGGGACCTCATAAGGTTACAGAGTTTCTGTAAGGCAAAGGACACCATCAAGAGGACAGATCGGCAACCAACAAATTGGGAAAAGATCTTCACCAATCCTACATCAGATAGAGGGCTAATATCCAATATATATAAAGAACTCAAGAAGTTAGGCTCCAGAAAACCGAACAACCCTATTAAAAAATGGGGTACAGAGTTAAACAAAGAATTCTCACCTGAAGAACTTCGGATGGCGGAGAAGCATCTTAAAAAATGCTCAACTTCATTAGTCATTATGGAAATGCAAATCAAAACAACCCTAAGATTTCATCTTACACCAGTCAGAATGGCTAAGATTAAAAATTCAGGAGACAGCAGGTGTTGGAGAGGGTGCGGAGAAAGAGGAACACTCCTCCACTGCTGGTGGGGTTGCAAATTGGTACAACCACTCTGGAAAGCAGTCTGGCGGTTCCTCCGAAAACTGGGCACCTCACTTCCAGAAGATCCTGCTATACCACTCCTGGGCATATACCCAGAGGATTCCCCACCATGTAATAAGGATACATGCTCTACTATGTTCATAGCAGCCCTATTTATAATTGCCAGATGCTGGAAAGAACCCAGGTATCCCTCAACAGAAGAGTGGATACAAAAAATGTGGTATATCTACACAATGGAGTACTATTCAGCCATTAGAAACAATGAATTCATGAAATTCTTAGGCAAATGGATGGAGCTAGAGAACATCATACTAAGTGAGGTAACCCAGACTCAAAAGGTGAATCATGGTATGCACTCACTAATAAGTGGTTATTAACCTAGAAAACTGGAATACCCAAAACATAATCCACACATCAAATGAGATACAAGAAGAAAGCAGGAGTGGTCCCTGGTTCTGGAAAGACTCAGTGAAACAGTATTTGGCAAAACCAGAACGGGGAACTGGGAAGGGGTGGGAGGGAGGACAGGGGAAGAGAAGGGGGCTTACGGGACTTTCGGGGAGTGGGGGGGGGGGGCTAGAAAAGGGGAAATCATTTGAAATGTAAATAAATTATATCGAATAAAAAAAAAAAAAAAAGAAGCCTACAGAACTCCAAACAGACTGGACCAGAACAGAAATACTTCCCGTCACATAATAATCAAAACACCAAATGTACTAAACAAAGAAAGAATATTAAATGCAGTAAGAGAAAAAGGCCAAGTAACATATAAAGGAAGACCTATCAGAATCACAGCAGACTTTTCACCTGAGACTATGAAGGCTAGAAGGTCCTGGGCAGATCTCATGCAGACTCTAAGAGAACACAAATGCCAGCCAAAACTACTATATCCAGCAAAACTCTCAATCACCATAGAAGGAGAAACTAAGATATTTCATGACAAAAACAAGTTTACCCAATATCTATCCACAAACCCGGCCCTACAAAGGATAATAGGAGGAAAATACCAATACAAGGAAGGAAACTTCACCCTGGAAAAAGAAAGATAGTAACCTTTCATCAAACCCAAACGAAGTTAACCAATCAAATTTAAAAAAATAACGTCAAAAATGACAGGAAGTAACAATCACTATTCCTTAATACCTCTTAACATGAATGGACTCAATGCCCCAATAAAAAGACATAGACTAACTGACTGGATACGTAAACAGGACCCCACATTTTGCTGCTTACAGGAAACACACCTAAGGGTCAAAGACAAACACTACCTTATAAATAAAAGGCTGGAAGACAATTTTACAAGCAAATGGTCTCAGGAAACAAGCTGGAGTAGCCATTTTAATATCAGATAAAATTGACTTTCAACCTAAAGTCATCAAAAGAGACTCTGAGGGACACTTCTTGCTGGTCAAAGGAAAAATACAACAAGAAGAACTCTCAATCCTGAACATCTATGCTCCAAATGCAAGGGCACCCTCTTTTGTAAAAGAAACTTTATTAAAGCTCAAAGCACACATTGCACCTAACGCAATAATTGTGGGTGACTTCAACACTGCACTTTCCTCAATGGACCGATCAAGAAAACAGAAACTAAACAGGGACACAATGAAACTAACTGAAGCTTTGAACCAATTAGATTTAATAGATATATATAGAACATTCTATCCTAAAGCAAAAGAATATACCTTTTTCTCAACAACTCATGGTACCTTCTCTAAAATCGACCATATAATTGGTCACAAGACAGACCTCAGCAAATATAAGAAGATCGAACTAATCCCTTGCCTCCTATCAGATCACTATGGAGTAAAAGTGGTCTTCAATAGCAACAAAAACAACAGAAAACCCACATACACGTGGAAACTGAACAATATTCTACTCAATGATACCTTGGTCAAGGAAGAAATAAAGAAATTAAAGACTTTTTAGAACACAATGAAAATGAAGACACAACATACACAAATCTATGGGACACAATGAAAGCAGTGCTAAGAGGAAAACTCATAGCCCTGAGTGCCTCCAAAAAGAAAATGGAGAGAGCATACATTACCAGCTTAATGACACACCTGAAAGACCTGGAACAAAAAGAAGCTATTTCACCCAGGAGGAGTAGAAGGCAGGAAATCATCAAACTCAGGGCCGAAATCAATCAAATAAACAAAGTGAACCGTACAAAGAATCAACAAAACCAGGAGCTGGTTCTTTGAGAAAATCAACAAGATAGATAAACCCTTAGCCAGACTGACCAAAGGGCACAGAGAACGTATCCAAATGAACAAACTTAGAAATGAACAGGGAGATATTACAACAGAAACTGAGGAAATCCAAAAAATCATCAGATCCTACTACAAGAGACTGTACTCAACACAACTGGAGAATCTGGAGGAAATGGACAATTTCCGTGACAGATACCAAATACCAAAATTAAATCAGGACCAAATAGATCATCTAAACAGTCCCATAACCAAAGAAATAGAAGGGGTCATAGACCGACTTCCATCCAAAAAAAGCACAGGACCAGATGGTTTCAGTGCAGAATTATATCAGACCTCCAAAGAAGACTTAACACCAATACTCTTCAAACTATTCCACAAAATAGAAACAGAAGGAACACTACCCAATTCCTTCTGTGAAGCCACAATTACGCTGATACCAAAACCACACAAAGATCCAACAACGAAAGAGAGTTTCAGAACAATTTCCCTTATGAACATCAAAGCAAAAATACTCAATAAAATTCTTGCCAACCGAATCCAAGAACACATAAAAAACGATCATTCACCATGATCAAGTAGACTTTATCCCATGGATGCAGGGTTGGTTCAATATGTGGAAATCCATCAATGCAATTCACTACATGAACAAACTCAAAGAAGAAAAACGACATGGTCATTTCATTGGATGCTGAAAAAGCATTTGACAAAATTCAGCATCCTTTCAAGCTTCAAGTCTTGAAAGAACAGGAAATCAAGGCCCGTACCTAAACATAGTAAAATGTTTAGCAATATACAGCAATATACAGCAAACTGGTAGCCAGCATCAAACTAAATTGAGAGAAGCTTGAAGCAATCCCACTAAAATCAGGGATTAGACAGGGCGGCCGCCTTTCTCCTTATCTTTTCAATATTGTACTTGAGGTACCAGCTCGGGCAATTAGACAACATAAAGAGGTCAAAGGGATACAAATTGGAAAGGAAGAAGTAAAACTATCTTTATTTGCAGATGCTATGATAGTCTACATAAGTGATCCAAAAAACTCCACTAGAAAACGCCTACAGCAGATAAACAACTTCAGCAAAGTGGCAGGTTATAAAATCAACTCAAGCAAATCAGTAGCCTTCCTATACCCAAAGGATAAGCAGGTTGAGAAAGAAATTAGGGAAATGGTACCCTTCACAATAGCCACAAACAATAAAAAGTACCTTGGGGTGACTCTTACCAAACATGTGAAAGATCTGTATGACAAGAACATCAAGACTCTGAAGAAGGAAAAGGAAGTAGACCTCAAAAACTGGAAAAACCTCCCATGTTCATGGATTGTCAGGATTAATATAGTTAAAATGGCCATTTTTGCCAAAAGCAATATACAGATTCAACGCAATACCCATCAAAATCCCAACTCAATTCTTCACAGAGTTAGAAAGAGCAATTCTCAAACTCATTTGGAATAACAAAAAACCCAATATAGCTAAAACTATTCTCAACAGCAAAAGAAATTCTGAGAGAATCAGTATCCCTGACCTCAAGCAATACTATGGAGCAAAAGTATTAAAAACTGCATAGTATTGGTACAGTGACAGGCAGGAGGATCAATGGAACAGGATTGAAGATCCAGAAATGAACCCACACACCAATGGCCACTTGATCCTCAACAAAGGGGCTGAAAACATCCAATGTAAAAAAGATAGCTTTTTCAACTGATGGTGCTGGGTCAATTGGAGGTCAGCATGCAGAAGAATGCGAATTGATCCATCCTTGTCTCCTTGTACTAAGCTCAAGTCCAAATGGATCAAGGACCTCCACATAAAGCCAGACACTCTGAAGCTAATAGAAAAGAAACTGGGGAAGACCCTTCAGGACATCAGTACAGGGAGAAAGTTTCTGAACAGATCACCAATAACATATGCTCTAAGATCAAGAATTGACAAATGGGACCTCATAAATTTACAAAGTTTCTGTAAGGCAAAGGACACCATTAAAAGGACATATTGGCAACCAACAAATTGGGAAAGGATCTTCACCAATCCTACATCATATAGAGGGCTAATATCCAATATATATAAAGAACTCAAGAAGTTAGACTCCAGAAAACCAAACAACCCTATTAAAAAATGGGGTACAGAGTTAAACAAAGAATTTTCACCGGAAGAACTTTGGATGGCAGAGAAGCATCTTAAAAAATGCTCAACTTCATTAGTCATTAGGGAAATGCAAATCAAAACAACCCTGAGATTTCACCTTACACCAGTCAGAATGGCTAAGATTAAAAATTCAGGAGACAGCAGGTGTTGGCGAGGATGTGGAGAAAGAGGAAAACTCCTCCACTGCTGGTGGGGTTGCAAATTGGTACAACCACTCTGGAAATCAGTCTGTTGGTTCCTCAGAAAACTGGGCACCTCACTTCCAGAAGATCCTGCTATACCACTCCTGGGCATATACCCAGAGGATTCCCCAGCATGTAATAAGGATACATGCTCCATTATGTTCATAGCAGCCCTATTTATAATAGCCAGAAGCTGGAAAGAACCCAGGTATCCCTCAACAGAAGAGTGGATGCAAAAAAAATGTGGTTATAGTTACACAATGGAATACTATTCAGCCATTAGAAACAATGAATTCATGAAATTCTTAGGCAAATGGATGGAGCTAGAGAACATCATACTAAGTGAGGTAACCCAGTCTCAAAGATCAATCATGGTATGCACTCACTAATATGTGGATATTGACCTACAAAACTGGAATACCCCAAAACATAATCCACACATCAAATGAGGTACAAGAAGAATGGAGGAGTGGCTTCTGGTTCTGGAAAGACTCAGTGAAGCAGTATAGGGCAAAATCAGAACAGGGAAGTGGGAAGGGGTGGGTGGGAGAGCAGGGGGAGGGAAGGGAGCTTATGGGAATTTTGGGGAGTGGGGGGCTAGTAAAGGGGAAATCATTTGAAATGTAAATAAAAATATATCAAATAAAATTAAATAAAAATTAAATAAAGGTTCTTTGGCGCAACTCCCATTAGTGTTGTCTAAAAATTGGCAGTTCTGTTTATAGATTAGCAGCATCAGGTCAATCCACTCGCAAACACTTCACAGATATACCAGCAGCCCAGTTCTGTAGTGTAGGGATAACATACATGAGTCAGCAACAGTGGCACTACCTAACAGCGACAGGTCAGCACTAGTCAGCTGTAGGAATCAGGAGGGACTACGAGAAACACCAGGAGAAGTTCTCAGCTCCGCCTCTCTCAGGGAAGTGAAGATCAGTGAATATACAAGACCAACAACCCATTGCAAAGCTAGCTCTATGAGGATGCAAAGCTCAGCTTCAGTCACTGTCCACAGAGTCCTATTTATATCCCTCCAATCACATGTCCACTACTGGTCTTGCCTCAGCAGATGACTTGCCTCAGCTAAGCATCTGTCTCAGCCTACATTACTCAGCCAGTCAGCTTGAACACACAGAAGTGGCAAGAAGCTAAGGCACACCAACCAGAAGTAATTTTTTGGTGCATTTCTCTCTATGGAATCCTGACAAATGCAACTCAACTATGCAATGTAAGGCAAACCAATACATGTGTGTTGTTAGCAAAGAAACCTTCATCACGTGTCTTTTCTCATGCTTGCTTTAGCAGAATATCCTTTCACCTGTGTCTGCTTCAGCTAAACATTCCTATACATGTCTGCCCCAGCAAAGCATCTTCCAACCAACTTTCCAAAGAACCCTTAAGTTTCCACTTTGCTCAATCATCTACATTGATCTGATTCCCCTTCTCTCCTTCTCACTAGTGAATGTCCCACCCTATTCTCTATTCTGTCTAGCCATTGGTGACCAGCATTTATTGAAAAGGCAGAGAATAAATGGCAGTAACTCTTTACACAAGCTTGAGACAGAAACATTCTTGGTATAAGCATTGCAATGCCATGTATAGTTTGCAACAAGATATGAGGGTAGAGAACTGATCATTTGAATAATCCAAGGGTAAACTTTACCCAGTTTACAAAACATTATTCCTACAGCTTGTCTTTCCTTCCCTCTCCTAGTATCCTCTCTCATGCAAATAGTAGTATTCTTTGTATTATGTGTCTATGTGTGTTTGTGTATATATATCTATATATGTAATACATATACATATATAGATATAGATATATGAAAAAATAAATGTTTTATTAGCCAGGAACATATCTCATTCAATGTGATATTTTACAGTTCAATCTTATTCTTTTTTATGGCTGATAAAAAATTCATAATATATGACTACTGCATTTTCTTTATCCACTCATCTCTATATGCATGTATGTGTATATGGTCTCATTCCATAGCCTGACTCACATGAACAGCTACATGATAAAAATAGGTGTACAAGCAGTTAGATTTCTTGAGAAATCTAAACAGACATGAATGCAGTATAGCAGCATCATGTGTCAGTTCTATTTCCAGTTGCGGAAGGAACCTCCAAACTG
The DNA here is from genome assembly GCF_947179515.1 of Apodemus sylvaticus. Taxonomy (NCBI): domain Eukaryota; kingdom Metazoa; phylum Chordata; class Mammalia; order Rodentia; family Muridae; genus Apodemus; species Apodemus sylvaticus. The sequence continues at coordinate 37,089,680 of NC_067495.1, forward strand.
TTCTCCATAGTGTCTGTGCCAGTTTTCATTTGTCCCAGAAGTGTTCTTTCCACCCCTTCCCCATATCCTCAACAAAATTTGTTATTTGTGAGAGTACTGTGATTAGAAACTGAAAAAAAAAAAGTGGACATTTAACAATGACTTCAGCTTGAAAATTACAGAGGAGGATCCTGGGAAGTTACAAAGTCTAAGAAGGGCTGAAAATATCCCAAGAGAGAGGTTAAATAAGTCAGTAAGAATGCTGCTGCATCTGGGCCACATCACTCAGTCTCCAGGGAGTGTGGAAGACCTGGTGTGCACCCAGAGGTAGTCTGAGAGCTTACAGTTTGCTCAGGTGGCACTGAGCTTAGGTTCCAGTCCTGAGGCCTCTGGAGGGAGCCCTCAGATCTCTCCGCTTCCGGATCCAGATCAGCCTGGGCAGCAACACCACATCTCCAGGTCCTGCAAGAGGCAAGAGGGGCTTCCGGGAGCCCTGCTGGGAGAAGTCAGTGTGCTCTGGTGAATCCAGCGGGCCCAGCAGGCGCCTTCAGGTGTCTGCTTTGGGATCTGAACAGCCTGGGCCACAGCACAAGGTCTCCAGGAAGTGCAAGAGACCTGGTGTGCACCCAGAGGCAGTCTGGGAGCCCACAGCTTGCTCCAGTGGCATGGAGCTTAGGTTCCAGTCCTGAGGCCTCTGGTGGGAGCCCTCAGATCTCTTCACTTCCGGATCCAGATCAGTCTGGGTGTCAACGCCACATCTCCAAGTCCTGCAAGAGGCAAGAGGGGCTTCCAGGAGGCCGGCTGGGAGGAGTCAGTGTGCTCTGGTGAATCCAGCAGGCCTCAGCAGGAGCCTTCAGGTGCCTGCTTTGGGATCTGAACAGCCTGGGCAACAGCACCCTGTCTCCAGGCAGTGCAGGAGGTAAGCCCAGTTAAGCCCACCTGGGAAGAGGCAGCTTGCACTGGTGAGTCCACCATTGACAAGACCAACTAACACCAGTGAGAACTAGATGGCAAAAGGCAAATGCAGGAACATCACTAAGAGAAATAAAGGCAATAAGGCAACATCTGAACCCAGTTCCCCTTTAACAGCATGTCCTGGATACCCCATCACACCAGTAAAACAAGATTTGGATTTAAAATCACTGGTCATGATGCTGGTACAGGAACACATGAAGGACATACATAATGAAATTCAGGAGAAAATGGATCAAAAGTTAGAAGCCCTTTCAAGAGAAACACAAAAATCATTGAAAGAAATTCAGGAGAATACAAAAGCCAATAAGGAGGAAACGCAAAAAACACTTAAAGAAATACAGGAGAACTTTGGTCAACAGGCCGAGGTCATGAAAGAGGAAACACAAAAATCTCTTAAAGGATTACAGGAAAGCACAAAGAAGCAAGTGAAGGAGCTAAGCAAAACCATCCAGGATCTAAAATCAGAAGTATAAACAATGAAGAAAACTCAAAGGGAGACAACTTTGGAGATAGAAAACCTTGGGAAGAAATCAGGGACCATAGATGCAAATATCAACAACAGAATACAAGAGATAGAAGAAAGAATCTCAGATGCTGAAGATACCATAGAAACCATGGACTCAACAGTTAAAGAAAATGCAAAATGCAAAAAGCTTGTAACCCAAAATATCCAGGAAATCCAGGACACAATGAGAAAGCCAAATCTAAGGATTATAGGTATTGATGAGAGTGAAGATTTACAACTTAAAGGGCCAGCAATTATCTTCAACAAAATTATGGAAGAAAACTTCCCTAACCTAAAGAGAGAGATGCCCATGAATATACAAGAAGCCTACAGAACTCCAAACAGACTGGACCAGAACAGAAATACCTCCTGTCACATAATAATCAAAACCCCAAATGTACTAAACAAAGAAAGAATACTTAGGGCAGTAAGAGAAAAGGGGCAAGTAACATATAAAGGAAGACCTAACAGAATTACACCAGATTTCTCACCAGAGACCATGAAAGCTAGAAGATACTGGGCAGAGCTCATGCAGGCTCTAAGAGAACACAAATGCCAGCTGAGACAACTATACCCAGCGAAACTCTCAATTACTATAGATGGAGAAACCAAGATATTCCATGACAAAACCAAATTTACACAATATCTTTTTACAAACCCAACCCTACAAAGGATAATAGGGGGAAAGCACCATTACAACAAGGGAAACTATACCCTGGAAAGAGCAGGATATTAAGCTTCTTTCATCAAACCCAAAGAGGATAACCACACACGTATAAAATTAAAACAAAAAATGTTAGGAAGCAATAACCACTACTCCTTGATATCTCTTAACATCAATGGACTCAATTCCCCAATAAAAAGACATAGACTAACAGATTGGTTACATAAACAGGACCCTACATTTTGCTGCATACAGGAAACACACCTCAATATCAAAGACAAAAACTACCTTAGAGTAAAAGGCTAGAAGACAATTCTACAAGCAAATGGTCCCAGGAAACAAGCCGGTGTTGCCATTCTGATTTCAGATAAAATTGACTTTCAACCTAATGTCATCAAAAGAGACATGGAAGGTCACTACTTGCTGGTCAAGGAAAATTCCAACAAGAAGAACTCTCAATCCTGAACATTTATGCCCCAAATACAAGGACACCCTCATTCATAAAAGAAACTTTACTAAAGCTCAAAGTACACATTGCACCTAACACAGTAATTGTGGGTGACGTCAACACTCCACTTTCACCAATGGACCAATCAGGAAAACAGAAATTAAACAGGGAGACAATGAAACTAATTGAAGCTTTGAACCAATTGGAGTTAACAGATATATATAGAGAACTTTTCATCCCAAAGTAAAAGAATATACCTTTTTCTCAGCATCTCATGGTACCTTCTCCAAAATAGATCATATAGTTGGTCACAAGACAAACCTCAACAAATATAAGAAGATTGAAATAATCCCATGCCTCCTATCAGATCACTATGGAGTAAAAGTGGTCTTTAGTAACAGCAAAAACAACAGAAAGCCCACATACACATGGAAACTGAACAATACTCTACTCAATGATACCTTGATCAAGGAAGAAATAAATAAAGAAATCAAACATTTCTTAGAATTTAATGAAAATGAAGGCACAACATACACAAATCTATGGGACACAATGAAAGTAGTGCTAAGACGAAAACTCATAGCTTTGAGTGCCTCCAAAAATAAATTCGAGAGAGCTTACACTAGAAGATTAACGGAACAACTGAAAGCCCTGGAACAAGAAGAAGCTAATTCACCCAGGAGGAGAAGACAGGAAATCATCAAACTCGGGGCTGAAATCAATAAAGTAGAAACCAAGAGAACCATACAAAGAATCAACAAGACCAAAAGCTGGATCTTTGAAAAAATCAACAAGATAGATAAACCCTTAGCCAGACTAATCAAAGGGCACAGAGAAAGTATCCAAATTAACAAAATTAGAAATGAAAACAGATATTCAGAGCTTCTGGGCTAATTAATATCCACTTATCAGAGATTGCATTCCATGAAGAAGTATGGAAAGGGTCCTGATCCTGGAAAGGATTGATCTAGCATGGGAAGGGAATATAAAGACAGAGAAAAAGGAGGGAGATGATTGGAGAAGGGATGTAGAGAAGAAGGTTTATGGGACATATGGGGAGGGGGGATTTGGGAAAGGGGAAATCATTTGGAAAGTAAACAAAGAATATAGAAAATAAAAATATTAAAAAAAGAAATGAAAATGGAGATATTACAACAGAAACTGAGGAAATTCAAAAAATCATCAGATCCTACTACAAAAACCTGTACTCAACACAACTGGAGAATCTGGAGGAAATGGACATTTTCTTAGACAGATACCAATTACCAAAATTAAACCAGGATCAAATAGACCATCTAAACAGACCCATAACCCCTAAAGAAATAGTAGGGGTCATAGATAGGCTTCCAACCAAAAAAAAAAAAAACAAAAAACAAAAAACAAACAAAAAACAAACAAACAAACAAACAAAAAAAAAAAAAACACAGGACCAGATGGTTTCAGTGCAGAATTCTATCAGAACTTCAAAGAAGACTTAACACCAATACTCTTCAAATTTTCCACCAAATAGAAACAGAAGGAACACTACCCAACTCCTTCTTTGAAGCCACTATTACGCTGATACCAAAACCACACAAAGATCCAACTACGAAAGAGAATTACAGGCCAATTTCCGTTATGAATATTGATGCAAAAATACTAAATAGAATTCATGCCCACTGAATCCAAGAACATATCAAAACGATCATCCACCATGATCAAGTAGGCTTCATCCCAGGGATGCAGGGATGGTTCAATATAAGGAAATCCATCAATGCAATCCACTACATAAACAAACTCAAAGAAAAAAACCACATGATCATTTCATTAGATGCGGAAAAAGCATTTGACAATATTCAGCATCCTTTCATGCTAAAAGTCTTGGAAAGGACAGGAATTCAAGGCCCATATCTAAACATAGTAAAAGCAATATACAACAAACCGGTAGCCAGCATCAAACTAAATGAAGAGAAACATGAAGCAATCCCACTAAAATCAGAGACTAGACAAGGCTGCCCCCTCTCTCCATATCTTTCCAATATAGTTCTTGAAGTCATAGCTAGAGCAATTAGACAACAGAAGGAAGTCAAAGGGATACAAATTTGAAAGGAAGAAGTCAAACTATCACTATTTGCAGATGATATGATCGTATACTTAAGTGACCCAAAAACCTCTACTAGAGAACTCCTACAGCTGATAAACAACTTCAGCAAAGTGGCTGGCTACAAAATCAACTCAAGCAAATCAGTAGCCTTTACATATTCAAAGGATAAGCAGACTGAGAAAGAAATTAGGGAAATGACCCCCTTCACAATAGCTACAAACAGAATAAAGTATCTTGGTGTGACTCTTACCAAACAAGTGAAAGACCTATATGACAAGAACTTGTTAAGTTTTTGATTTCAGAATAAAAATTTGAATTAATTTTTGCAAATAAAATTCACAAAAGAAAAAAAAAAGAAATGTTCAACGTCATTAATCATTAGGGAAATGCAAATCAAAACAACCCTGAGATTTCACCTCACACCAGTCAGAATGGCTAAAATCAAAAACTCAGGAGACAGCAGGTGTTGGCGAGGACATGGAGAAAGAGGAACACTCCTCCACTGCTGGTGGGATTGCAAGATGGTGCAACCACTTTGGAAATCAGTCTGGCGGTTCCTCAGAAAACTGGGCATGTCACTTCCTGAGGACCCTGTTATACCACTCCTGGGCATATATCCAGAGGATTCTTCAGGATGCAATAAGGACACATGTGTTCATATCTGCCCTATTTGTAGTAGCCAGAAGCTGGAAAGAATCTAGGTGTCCTTCAATGGAGGAATGGATACAAAAAATGTGGTATATTTACACAATGGAGTACTATTCAGCCATTAGAAACAATGAGTTCATGAAATTCTTAGACAAATGGATGGAGCTGGAGAACATCATACTAAGTGAGGTAACCCAGTCTCAAAAGATCAATCATGGTATGCACTCACTGATAAGTGGATATTAGCCTGGAAACTTTGAATACCCAGGACATAATCCACAAATTAAATGATGTCCAAAAAGAATGGAGGAGTGGCCCCTGGTTCTGGAAAGACTCAGTGCAAGAGTATAGGGGAATTCCAGAACAGGGAAGTGGGAAGGGGTGGATGGAAGAATAGGGGGACGGAAGAGGGCTTATGGGACTTGCAGGGAGTGGGGACCCAGAAAGGGGGAAATCATTTGCAATGTAAATAAAAAATATATCAATAAAAAATTTTTAAAAAAAGAAGCTATACCCATGGAACGGCACTGAAGTAAAGCTTCTATTGTCATTTTCTGGATTATCATTGTATATCTTCCCTTATTTTCTTGATTTACATTGCAACTACTTCCAGTATTAAACCAGATCTCCTCTGAATTTCCAGGGTCTTATCACTAAGTTAAACAGACTTTTTCACTACAGTGTTAACTTTAATAAGGTGTGATAGTTTATACTCACAGTTAATTTCACAAGATGTAGACCAGTAATTCTCAACCTTCCTAAAGCTGTAACTGTTTAATATAATTTCTCATGTTGTGGTGACCCAACCAATAAAATTATTGTGTTGGTACTTCATAACTGTAAATTTGATGCTGTTATGAATAGTAATGTAAATATCTGATATGAAGGACAACTGATATGGGACTCCTGTGGGGATCATGACCCATAAGATTAAAAACCACTGATCTAGAGTCAGACATAATAAATTTTTGGACACATCTTTGAGAGATTATCTAGATTTTATTAGCCTCTGGGTATGGCTATATGGTGTTAGTTTACATAGATTAGTTTATTTGGGAAGACCTGAACTAAAAGTTGGCAAAAACATTCCCTGGGCCTGGGTCATGGATTATATGGAAAAGAAAAACCAGGCCAAACACAGTTTTTGCCTTTGTCTTCTCACTGTGGATAAACTGTAACCAGCTATCCTGCCCCCATGACTTCCTAACCACTATGGATTAGGTCCCATATTTCCTGCCAAAATTAACTCTTCTTTCAAAAATATATTTGTGACTTTGATCAAGGAGTTCTTCAAGCAAGTCCATCTGATCTGAGATAGACCTAATCAGAATTATTCCATTGTAGTCAGTGATGATTTTCTTTTCATGTATCCCTAGGAAATGTCTAACAACATGGAAAAACATGAAAACTGTAAGGAAATATAACAGAAAATATTGTTTAAGCTAATAGGGTGTGAGATAATCTGAAAATGGTTTGTAAATAATAAAATTTGAGTACATGGAGAGCAAAGTCTCCTATGAGATGCCTAAGATTATAAAACTTTAGAAAAAGACAAATCTATTTAAAATATTAAATGAAGAAGCAAGGAAATATGTAGAAAAACCTTGAAAGGTATTTTTGACAAAAGGATTGTGGATATTCATTACAGCAATGTGCACCAAATTTTGTAAAATTACATTGGTGGAGAGTTGCAATTATTATCATATGAGAAACAGGCTTGCTTTAATTTTCATGGATTTAGATAAAGGATGATGTAAGTGGTCAATGTTTTCTAACACTCATTATACATCTACAATGCACATTGATTATTTACCTTCAGCAGCATTAAAAAATCCAGAACTCATAAAATTAATTTTAAATAAATTTTATTTTATGAAAATCCATAAGCCAATTGAACTACTGAAGCAACCAAGACAGGAAATGACAGAATGTTTACTTCTCATCATTGGGCATGGTTTTGAACCTGGAAATTTTAAGTAGGAATCTGAAGAATGCTTGCAATTACTCCTGGTAATTTTAGATTTTCAAGTCTATGTAAATTGGAAATTTACTTTTAAATATTAAAGCGCACTCGGTAACGTGGGGGAAGAGTGAAAGAAAGGGGAATTATTCCACCTACTAAAAATAAGAAACAGGATAGAGTTGCCATTGCCAATGCAGTGCCAACTTTTTGACTATCTGGGAAGGAGGGTGTGTGGAAGGATGGGGGAAAGGCAATTCCATCCTTGCGAATGATCGATAAATAGTTGTACAAGATGGAAAGGAAGACAAAGCTGCTAGCAATGATGTTCAGAATCCCTGGAATGCGGAATGGATTGAAGGTGTCTTTCTTCCGAAGTCTCCCTGAGTACAATTTCCAAAGAGCAACGATAACAGAGATTGTAGCAATAATGCCAAGAAAGCTTGCTATGAGTAGCAGATGTTGGGCAACTCGAATATCCAGAGGGATGAAGGCGTCCTGGTAGGTGTACTTGTAACACACTCTGTTAAAGCTGGAATTGCTTTCCTGGTGGTAAACGCAGGTTCTCCACATGCCTACTAAGGTCATGCCAGGCTTGGACTCTATGGGCTCTTGAAAGAACCACACTCGCCATTGAGGGAGGCCCATAGAAATACTGCAAAGGAACCACGCTATGATGCCTGCTGCAAAACCTCCTAGCTGCCGCTTGCCTTGCTTTCTGGACATTATCACAGTGACAGTGATCTCTTGGCGACTGCAAAGAAACACAGAATATCATAAGGATGGGCTCTGCATACCTAGGAGAATGTCCTCTATGGGATCAATACCAGAGAAGGGTTATGTGGAGCAAGTGGGCCTCTGACCAGGAAATATCTTACAGGGACTGTGTTCTGATCAAACCCAGAGAAGGGCCAACTTTGTGGCAACATTTACTAGCAGGTTGGCAATCCACACAAGATTTAATATTCTCTTTTTCCACTGTTTACCGACTCCCAATGATGTTTGGTCCCAGAATATTTAGCCACCAAGATGGTCATCATAGCATAAAATTTCATACTGGAAATAGGAAGCCACTTCAAGCACAATTGAGTAAGTTATTCAACATGCGTTACCATGGAATTATATGCCAGCCTTCAAGAGAGGAATGTCATACATTAAAACTGGGGTTTTGGGGTCTTTGCACACTTTACTTGGATGATTTTTAATGTTGTATAGCTCTGAAGTCCTGTCTGGACCAGAACTTTGTATCCCTATCACCATGTGGCCTTCATCTAGAGGCCATCCTCCTGCCTCTCCTTCCTAAATGCTGCTATTAGAGTCAGCAGGCACATGAAACTATCTACATCATGTTTTCAAAGTCTATTTTATACTTAGTAGTTTCTCAAATATGGATGAACTGTGCTTTCTCTACTCCATTATAGAGCTTTGACATCTGGATTAATACCAACCTTTATCTATCATAAAGTGTCATGTGCATTGTGTATATCATTCAATATATATATTCAATATATACAATATATATATTCAATATATATTCAATATATATATATATATGTGTGTGTGTGTGTGTGTGTGTGTGCGTGTGTGTGTGTGTGTGTGTATAAAAACTCAATCAAGTGGTAGAATCATTCAAAGTATCTTAGTAAGCTTTTCTATTACTGAAATAAAATACTATGACCAAAAAACTTTGATCATGAGAAAGTTTCTTTTTACATTATATATATATATATATATATATATTATGTTGATATAAATTCTCATTTCCCTTGGTTTTATCCTAAGGAGCATAAATAAATTTGTGTAGTATCATATCTAGTGTGTATTTAGAATTTACTAATTTGAAGATAGGAATAAATATAGAAAATATACTATATAAAGAATGCAAATGAGGATATAATAACCAAACTATAATCTACAACCAAGAATGCAAATATCAAAACTACAAAATGACTACCACTAATAAAACTTTTTAATAATATCTTTACACTGATCTCTAATTTCCAATAAAAATACTCAAGCTGAATAAAGAAACAAGATCTATCTTAGTATGGTCTGCAAAGAACTTGCCTTACCTTCAAAGTTAGGAACCACTTTAAAACTGAAAGGATTAAAACAGTATTTTCAATGACACATGAGTAATTTTCTTTATCCTAATATCAGACAAAATAGAGTCCAAAATTAAAAAAATGAAAAGAGACAGATATCTGAGCCCTCTACCCAGATTAATCTCATTCACTTTTCTCTATCTTCTAACCAGTGAGTCTTCATGACCCTCCCCAGATGCACAAACTGCCTTTTCACCAGATCTATACCCGAGACCTTCACCGATACCCAAGTCTAGTCTACTTATCACTCTCTGAACCTCAAAAAACCTTTAAGCTTCTGGCACCAACCATCCTACCTGCCCCACCATTCCATAGGCTCCTGTCACACAACTCACATCACTTTGAACCATTTTATCCAATCAGACCTAATCCTATCCTCAAGGCTTGGAAAAGGAGACATATCCTATATACCAGGGTAGCCAACAAATTCAGTAGATTTCATTTTCCCTAGCCATATTCAACCTTTAGGCTTAACATGTCTGCACCTGCACATTCTCTCTTCTTACTTAATCTGCTCTGTCCATATAAGAAAAACAAAACAAAACAAAAATTAAAAGTACACATGCTGAGATCTCATTATAAAAAATACACCCAATACGAATGATCAAGCTACTGTATTCTATCAAAAAATTACCAAGCCTGTACAAGTGCTTCCTAATGAAGACTATATAGATGGTTTGAATATGTGCTTGGCCCATGGAGTGCCACTATTAGGAGGTGTGGACTCATTGGAGTAGCTGTGGCCTTGTTGAAGGAAGTGTGTCACTGTGGGGACAGGTTTTGAGACGTTCCTGCTAGCTGCCTGGAAGAAACAGAGGCTTTGGAACAAGATATTGAACTCTTAGCTCCTGTGTCAGTGCATAGGCTCCCTGGACATCTCCATTCTTCGCACCTTGATGAAACTGTAAGCCAACCTCAGTGAAATGTTCTTCTTTATGAGAGTTGTCTCGGTCATAGTGTTTCTTCAAAACAGTGGAAACCCTAACACATGAACCCATGACTATGACACATAATTTAAAAGAACAATCATAGATGTCAGTGAAAAATTAAAGGTATATAAAAAAACACAAAGAAATAACTCAATAAAGTTAAGGAAAAAGAACAGAAGAAGTTAAAAAATGCCTGAATTATGTACAGGAATATATAAGAGTGATGGATATGACAAAGATAGCTCTAGAGTTCAGAACAGAATTTAATCATGAGTTAGAAATATGGAAGATAACCTAAACTAAAATGAAAATCAAAAAGCTAAAATAGAAAACTCAGAGGAAATCATTACAAGAATGTCTCTGGCATGAGGTTAAATATCAGGATTCAGAGCTAAAGTAAAGGGACTAGACAAAACAAACAAGACATATGAAAAACTTACAAAACACAGGGTAGGAATGGGAAAGAAATGTAGGACACTATGAAACAACCAAATATTTAAATTATAGGCATATGTGAGAGAGAAGATTTCCAAGTCAATAACATAGACCAGGTGATTGTCACAAGGATTATAAAAGAAAGCATCCCCAAACTAAAGACACACCTATAAAGATAAAGATGCACACAGGACACAAAATACACAAAAATAGAAAAGAAAATCATTACAATATATCACAGTTAAAATACTAAGTATATATACGAAGAAAATTATATTGAAATTTGCATGTGAAAAATGCAAGTCACAGATGAAGCAAACCTCTAAGAATAACATCTGATTTCTTATCAGAAAAATTGAAAGCCCAAAGAGCTTGAAGCAATTTTTATCCAAGAAGCTAAACAAAAAAACAGAAGCTAAAGAAAGTAAATCCATTATTATTACTTTTGAAATGTAACATTGAGAAAACAAACAACACAAAAATCAACAACATGATGAACATGATGATCATATTAACACACATGCCTTAGTAGTAACTTTAACAATGCATGGCCTAAATTCCCCAATCAAAAGACACCGACATTCTGAACAGATTAAGAAAAAACTCTACCTATTGCCTCCAGGAAATATATCTTAATTTTAAAGATAAGAAACACCAAAAAGTAAAAGTATGGTACCAGGTAGCAAGTTGACTTAGCTATCCTAATTATCTAATATTATAAAATTCAAACTAAGATGAATAAAAGCAATAAGAGGTACACTTTATTCTAATTAAAGGAACAGTTACCCAAAAAAGTAACACATAAACTGATGAATCCAATTCTATGAAAATAATTACTAAGACACAGATTAACACCAATCATTCATTGGAGCTTATTTCCATACACCAGTTTTCCCAATACACATGTAATCTAAATGAAAATAAAGAAACCAACATCAAAATTAATTTCCTTTATTTACTGAACAAGTATCTATAGAATCTTCTACTTAAGCACCACATGAAAGCTTCTCTAAAATATGTCACATCTGGGGACTGAAAACATATCTTTACAAATTCCAAAAGACTGAAATTACTCTGTGTATTCTATCTGATCACAGTTCAATAAAACTTAAAGTTGACAGCAAACAAATCTCTAGTAAATACATAAACTCATGGAAATTAAAAAAAAAAAAAAAGGCCTAACCATTGAATGATGGATGTAGCAATGAAAGAATCAACGAAAAAATAAAATACCCCTGTGTTTACTAAATGAAATTAGTACACAGTAAAATAAACCACATGTATACATTGATACCAGCCCTAGGAAGGAAAATAACAGGTCTAGTTGCCTGTCCTAAACAAAACAAGAACAGAAATAAATGACTTAATTCATGTAAAACATTTGGAAAATCAAGAACAAAAACGAATCCAAACCCAGTTGACAGCAAGAAATAATGATAATAATAACAAATCAGTACAGAAACCAATAAAATAGAAACAAATTAAAATTGTAAAGATTCAGTGAATTTAACATCTGATCTTTTGAGGAGGTAAAAAAGATTGGCAGACTCAGGTGCAAATGAAGAATGAGACACATACAAAAACAGAATCCAAATAAACAGGGCAATACAGTAATGGATATAAAACTTCAGAATATTGCAAGTGGATATTTAAAAAATATATATGTACTCCTTAAAGATGGAAAACATAAATGAGAGGACTGAATTTCTAAATTCAGCCAAACTCCCAGAGTTAAACTAAGGCTTTATCCAGAACCTAAACAGGCCCATATTAAGTGAAGAGATTGAAATATAAATAAAAAATAACCTTAAACTTGGGCCAGATTGATTCACAGCAGAATTCTATTGATCTTTCAAAGTAGGCATACTGCTAATACTTCTTAATTTATTCAACAGAAACAAGAGTAGCACTTTAAGCTTTTTCTATAAAATCTGTATCACTCAGCTATTCAAACTGGGTAAAGACACAGTAGGAAAAGAAACAGCAAGCCATTATCGCTGATGAACAAAGACTGAAAATGGCTAAATAAATAATTAGAAGAGAAAAAATACATCAAAAAGGTTATCCACCAGGAGAAAATTGTCTTTATCTCTTAACTGTAGGGTTGGTTCAATATATGCAAGGAAGGAAATATAGTAAACCATACAAATTGACTGAAAGACAAAATTACATTGTTATCTCAATAGACACAGAAAAAGACTTTGACTAGAATAAGCATATATAAGCATGGTAAAACCTGTGTCAGGGAAACAGTTTTACTATCTTTCTAAAGGAAGAAAAGCTTGAAACAATCCCATTGAAATTAGAAACTATACCTTGATGTTCATTTTACCCACTCCTCTTTAATATTGTGCTCAAAATACTAGATAGAGCAACAAGTCAAAAGGAGGCAATAAAAGGGATAAAATAAAGAAGTCTAACTATCCCTATGTGTGGATAACATGATACTATATATTAGGGGCTTCGAAAATTCTATTAGAAAAAAAATGGAAATGACAAATAGAGCTATGTGTCAGAATACTGAATTAGCTTGCACAAATACATAGAATTTCTCTTAAAAATGAAAAGGAGGTTGTAGACACATTCACAATAGCCTCAAAGAAAAGAAAATATCTAGGAATAAGCCTAACCAAGAAATGTTAGGACCTCTACAATGATATTTTTAAATCTCTGAAGACAGGGAAAAAGAAGGATACTAGAAAATGGAAAGACATTCTATGCTCATGGGGTAATATAAATATTATTGTAACAATGGCCATTTTACAAAAGATATTTACAGATTCAATGCAATCTCAAGGGCTGCTATGAACATAGTGGAGCATGTGTCCTTATTACATGCTGGAGAATCCTCTGGGTATTTTCCCATGAGTGGTATAGCAGTGTCCCCTGGAAGTGTTGTGCCTGGTTTTCTGAGGAACCGCCAGACTGATTTCCAGAGTGGTTGTACCAATTTGCAACAAGGAGATAAAGATGGATCAGTTCACATTCTTCTGCATGCTGGCCTCCAGTTGAACCAGCACCATTTGCTGAAAAAGCTATCTTTTTTCCACTGGATGTTTTCAGCTCCTTTGTCGAAGATCAAGTGGCCATAAGTGTGTGGGTTCATTTCTGGATCTTCAGTCCTATTCCATTGTTCTGCCTGCCTGTCACTGTACCAATACCATTAGTCTATTACAATTTCCAGCTATACCACTCTTGAGCATATACCTAAAGCAGTCTAAATCTTACTAAACAGATACTATAATCCGTGTTCCTAATAGCATGTTATTCGAAACAGCATAGAAGTCCATTAAGTGATGAATGACTAATGGAAATGTGCTAAATTTACACAATGGAATGTTATTCATCCATTATGCAAAATGAAATTATGAAGTTTGCTTGGAAGGAACTAGAAATATATTTTAGCAAGTGAGGTGACTGAAACCTCAAAAGACAACTATTGCACATTTTTCCTTATGTATGGCTACCATAGGCTCATAATTTAATCCTTAGTTACCAGGGAATGAAACCGTTTAAAAGAATTAAAAGGTTTAAGAGGTGTGGTCGTGTTGGAGTGGATGTGGACTTATTGGAGGAAGAGGATTGCTGGAGATGGGCTTCGAGGTTTCAAAAGCCCAAGCCAGACACAATCTCTCTCTCTCTCTCTCTCTCTCTCTCTCTCTCTCTCTCTCCCTGTTCCCTCCTTCTCCCCCTCCTCCTATTCCTCTCTCCCATTCCCCTCCCCCTCTTTCCCTCCTTCTCTCCTTCACCCTCCCTCTCCAGCATCACACATGCTGCATGTTCCCTGTCTTGATGATAATGGACTAAGCCTCTGAAACAGTAAGCTGTGCCCTCATTTAAATTCTTTATTTCATAACAGTTGCCTACATCATGGTGTTTCTTCACATCAGTAGAAGAGAGAAAAAAGCCAAAAAGAATGCATTTAAATTAGAATAACCACAATGATTAGATAGCCTGTTATGATCCAGGAAAGGGAAGTTCATCCACAAAGGAAAGGGAAATGGAAAAAAAATGTGATTAAGAGATAAAGGGGGAACTAGAATAGAAAGATAAAATGGAAATACTTAAGCAAGGGTAAAGGGCACTTGGGCAGGGGGAAGTAAAAACACTAATACATATTTGAAAAAAGTATGGAAACTTATCACTGTAGAAGATTCTTAAAATATATACATATTTGACAAATTTAAATAGAGTCACTTATAATGGAAGAAACAATGTCTTAATTATATAATTTATGACACAAAGTAAAACATCCATTGCCATAAATGGGTTACATTTTTTGAGCCATTTGTGCAAAAGTTTTTCATAGACCCCCCAAACATCACTGCCAAAACTTTTGATTACTTTCTGTGACCTGGAAATAAAATCCTATTCTTAAAGATACCACTTACTTATATCATCAGACATGGAAGCTTCACCATACTGCCTAGCTAGAAGGTACTTTGCATGCTACCAGAAAAGAAAGAAATCATCAATTTCACCTAGCTTCAAATCCTGAGACATTCAAAAGTAATATGTTATTAAAATATACTGGTATAATAGTTGTACAAATGTTGTAAGGATAACCAACCACTATTTGTTGGATTTAAAACTCATTCTATGTGATAGGACCCACATTTTACATCCAAGAAAAAACCTGGGATAAGATCACAGGCCTAAAAGAAAATCACAGTCTATTATTCTGCTAAAGAAACATAGCAATGAAATGACTTGCAATTAAATAATGTTATGCGGATAGATCAGTGTCTCACTCAACATTTATCAAAACGCTTTTTCTGGTAAATGGTAATAATACAGAGAACTTTAAACTGAACAATGCACAGAGATTGAGAGACTTTGGAGCATTCGCACTAATTTGGATGTCTTTATAAAACCTCTTCCCAACACAGTTCAGGGATCTATTTGAAAGAGGAGACAGGATTTTTAAGAGCCAGAAATGATGGATGAATCCAAGAAAACAGCATCTTCCATACATAACAGTGGTGATCTATACACAAACTCACAAAGACTTTAGCAGTATGTGTAAGGATTGCATAAGTTAAAACATATATAATGCATACAGAGAAGAAGAGATAGACATGGGGTTTGACTCCTAACCAAACAGTTATTTGCAATTTATACTTGCTATGATAGGGAAAATAAGTTTTATTTAATGGAATATCACTGGGTATATCAACCATACACTAGAGCTGAGACTATATCCTATATTAATTTACCAACAAAAAATAGACTTCATTTTCAGAGACAAAGAAGCAGATATGAGGAGCTGTCTAAATAGGCACATTCCATAGGAACTACTTCCTGCCCAATATCCCAATGTCTAGTTCCTTTCGAGTCAATATTAACAATTATGTATGACTGATTCAACACGAGAGTCTTTTGCAGTTACATGCTATATTGAAATGATAACACCATGTAAATTAGAGACTAAAGACACAGGTACAGGTGATAGAATGATCCCTACTTATAGATTTGAGAAGAGAAATTCTCAAATGAGTGGTAAATGGATCAAACTTATATACATTATACTAATATACCAAGTCCCAAAAGATCAATCAATATGTGATTTCACTAAAATGGACCCTCATGTAGTCAAATCCAGATGGAGACAGTATGGTGTCTTTTTGTCTAGTAGCCAGTGTAGTGAGAAATGTTAGATGGCATTCAATGAGGACACCATTTCAACTGAGGTGTATGAACAGTGGTGACATCTCCACATCGCTGCAAATGTACATATAACCATGAACCTACTTTTTAAAAGTGAGTCAAAAATTCTGATATCATACTTAGCAACATTAATTACATATACAACAAAGATAAATGGAGCCTGCACTTGCCTATGATGCTGTCTCCAAGTGAATTGGTAGCCTCTTATATGGCAGAATGTGAAGATAGCTGAACCAGTAGTGCTAAGGCGAATAAAGCTTCCCTAGTGTCCTTCAAGGATGGTTGGTGAGTTCACAGTCAGCTAGTGTGATAACTAGCCTAATTCAGGGTTCTGAGAATCCTGAGAATTCTGAGATTCTTTATTGTGTCATCAAATTCCAACTCTCACTGAGATCATTTTCCAAGCTTTAGCCATCAGTTTTGGAGGCGTACAATGACACTTTGGGGGCTAATCACACAAGGTTTTCCATTTCTTTGTCATATGTTTTCTTATACAACATTTGCAGTATGCAATGTGTTTACTGGTGTTTGCCTACTCATAGTCTAGTCATACCTGACTGATTCATTCCTGTCTGCTGTCCCTATCTTGTTTTATTCTCTTTGATGCATAATTTCTAACCCTGTAATTGAAGGTAGTGACTGACATTTTAGAAGAGTCATCATCATGTATAGTTCTAGGTGCTAGTAGAAGTAGGATCAACACACTGGGATGTATCCTGGTTAATTCATCAGAGGTGCTCACAAACATCCAGGGGTATAGAACAGTCAATGAGAAACCCAGGATAGCTAAAAACTATTCTCAACAACAAAAGAAATTCTGGAGGAATCAGTATCCCTGACCTCAAGCAATACTACAGAGCAATAGTGTTAAAAACTGCATGGTATTGGTACAGTGACAGGCAGGAGGATCAATGGAACAGGATTGAAGATCCAGAAATGAACCCACATACCTACGGCCACTTGATCCTCGACAAAGGAACTGAAAACATCCAGTGGAAAAAAGATAGCCTTTTCAACAAATGGTGCTGGTTCAACTGGAGGTCAGCATGCAGAAGAATGTGAATTGATTCATCCTTATCTCCTTGTACTAAGCTCAACTCCAAATGGATCAAGAACCTCCCCATAAAGCCAGACACTCTGAAGCTAATAGAAAAGAAACTGGGGAAGACCCTTGAGGACATCGGTACAGGGGGAAAGTTCCTGAACAGAACACCAATAGCGTATGCTCTAAGACCAAGAATAGACAAATGGGACCTCATAAAATTACAAAGTTTCTGTAAGCTTGGATTAAAGGGAAAATGTCTCATATTGAAGAGGTCAGTGCAGGACCTTTGGAAAATTATACCAGGCACTCCTCCCCTCCTAAAAGAGAGAGATCATGGAGCATGTAGATATCCCTCCCTTCTGGAAGGGAGAGGCTGATTATATTCCTCAGAAAGACAACAGGAGGGACTGACCTTTGTATACCTGCAGAAAAGGGAAGCCCAAATCATGTAGGCATATTTTTCAAGGTGTACTGACCATTGGCAGACCTCATTCCCTAAGGACCAATCAGTTTAAAAGTCACACTGTTCTGTCAATCACATTTTGCCTAGTGGCTGTTGCTATATACTACCCCTGAAAATTGGCCAAATGGGCAGCCCAGGGTCACTGTCTCTCCTTAGGGTGCAGAACAACCCCAGTGCTCTGGAAACATAAATTCCTCTTGCTTTTGCATAGACCCCCACGCTCTGCATGGTTCACTCAGAGGGTTCCTCATAGCTAAGGCTCATCAGAGTCTTGCATTTGGTGCATTGGCTGGAAATCGACCTCCTGTGGGAATACACTAGAGAGCAGTGAATATTTGGCTCAAGCACATACCATGGTCTTTGTCTCCCAGCCTTGTCATAGTCTCTGTAAGCCTGTCTAAACTTTTGGTTTGCTTGTAAACATCTGGGGGCTCAGAGTACACATGGTGCTTGGGGAAGGCAAGAATGGTACTGACCATTGGCAGTGCTTTAATATCAAAACTGCAGGGAGCCTGGAGGATCCAGGCTACAGGTCCTCTGTTATAACTGATCCCAGATTGAGCTGGCCAAGTCACATGGTAACTAGACTCTTCTGCTTTTGACAGGGGCTATTAATCTGCATCTTGGTTGTCTCTCTATGTATTCTTAGACTGGGACAGATGAAGTTTTGGATATGGAACAGCAACACTCAACTCTGATGAGGATTGTCCTGAGTCATTGGGTTGATTTCCAGTGGTGGGCATGTAGCCTGTCACTATAAGTAAAGAAAAGAAGCTCCAGATGTTGTGCACATTAGAATGACCCACCTTTGAAGTTGGATGGCCTCTGAAGGAGCCCCATAGTTGTGGTCATCCAGCAGAAGCTCTTAGGGTCTGCTACCCATCCTAGTCAGGTGTCCTATATTGTGGTCTGGAGGGACTTATTAACTGACCCTCCTTCTTGGATCTATGGCTTCCTTCCCATGAGGATTCTAGTGCTCCAGCCACAGACTGTGCCACCCTCAGGGCCAGACCAGAAGGAGGTTTTCCAGGATTCAGGGACAGCAGACCTTCTCCTCTTGGATCTTTCTCCTCCATAGGCCCCTGCCCTTTCCCCTAGTGCTTCCTCGACACCCCAGTCAGATGTCACATGTTGGTCCCATCCCTGTCAGCCTCTACCCTCATTTCCATGACCTGAGAGGGGGATCAGGTCCTGCCATGATATTGTTTTCTTTACTCATCAGCCCACCTGAGACCATATCCAGCAATTCATGAGAGTGCTTTTGACAACCAAAGAGCATGTAAGAATCATGCAGGAAGCCAGGAAGGGTGTCCACTCGGCTACAATGACACCCTTGATTGACCAGGATGTCATTGACAGTGGGTTCCCTCTGACTAGACCAGACTGGATTTTAACATGACTGAATATAAGGAGCACCTGGAAATCTACCACCAGTCTCCGTTGGCAGGACTCAAGGGTGCTGCAAAGTGACCCAACAATTTAACCAATATAAGGGAGGTATGACAGGGTCCAGATGAATCACCCTCAGCCTTCTTCGAGTGGCTCATGAAGGCGTTTCACCCATATACACCCTATGACCCAAGTACTGAGACCACTATAACCATGGCATTCACAGATCAGTTGGCAAGAGACATTAAGAAGAAACTTCAGAGACTAGAAGGATTACAAGATAAGTCTTTGAGAGAGTTAGTACAGGTAGCATAGAAGGTCTATCATAATAGAGAACTGAAGAAGAAAAAGAGGAAAGAAAGCAAAAACAGGAAGAACAGAAAGAACTTAGGAGAGAAAAGTGCTAATACAAGAACTTACAGAGAATTTTAGCAACAGTAGTCAGAGGAAATAGAGGAGACCAGGAACCATAGGCTAGAAGACAGAGGCCCCCCACTTGAGAAAGACCAATATGCTTACTGTAAGGAGCATGGACATTGGGCCTGGAAATAAAGATAGAGGGGAAGCCTATCTTTAGGCTTCTGGACATCTAAAGTTTCTGGAAGACACTAGGGTGCAACATTCAGTGCTTCTTCAAACAGATGGCCCCATGTCTAAAAAAAGAAAAGAAAAGAAAAGAAAAGAAAAGAAAAGAAAAGAAAAGAAAAGAACAAAGGACACTGTTAAAAGGACAAAACAGCAACCATCAAATTGGGAAAGGATATTCACCAACCCTACATCTGATAGAGAGCTAATATCCAATATATACAAAGAACTCAAGAAGTTAGACCCCAGGGAACCAAATAACCCTATTAAAAATGGGGTACAGATCTAAACAAAGAATTTTCACCTGAAGAAATTCGGATGGCCGAGAGGCACCTTAAGAAGTGCTCAACATCATTAATCATTAGGGAAATGCAAATCAAAACAACCCTGAGATTTCACCTTACACCAGTCAGAATGGCTAAGGTCAAAAACTCAGAAGACAGCAGGTGTTGGCGAGGATGTGGAGAAAAAGGAACATTCCTCCACTGCTGGTGGGGCTGTAAGATGGTACAACCACTCTGGAAATCAGTTTGGTGATTCCTCAGAAAACTGGACATGACACTTCCGGAGGACCCTGCAATACCTCTCCTGGGCATATACCCAAAGGATTTCCCGGCATGCAATAAAGACACATGCTACATTATATTCATAGCAGCCTTATTTATAATAGCCAGAAGCTGGAAAGAACCCAGATGTCCCTCAAAGGAGGAATGGATACAGAAAATGTGGTATATTTACACAATGGAATACTACTCAACAATTAGAAACAATGAATTCACAAAATTTTTAGGCAAATGGTTTGATCTGGAAAATACCATCCTAAGTGAGGTAACCCAATCACAAAAGAATACACATGGAATGCAATCTCTGATAAGTGGATATTAATTAGCCCAGAAGCCCTGAATACCCAAGGCACAAATCACATAACAAACGAATCCCATGAAGAAGTATGGAGAGGCTCCTGATCCTGGAAAGGATTGATCCAGCATTGGAGGGGAATATAAGGACAGAGAAAAAGGAGGGAGGTGATCAGAGAATGGATGGAGAGAAGAAGGTTTATGGGACATAAGAGGAAGGGGGATCTGGGAAAGGGGAAATCATTTAGAATGTAAACAAAGAATGTAGAAAATAAAAATATTTTAAAAAATTAAAAAAAAAGAAATGAAACCATAATGGGTACAAGATGCCACTGGGACCAAACTACTCGAAGATCAGTTGGTCTGGGTGGGAGCTGGGTATCCCACTCTTTCATGGATATCCCAGACTGCCCCTCATTGGCTGGGAACTGTTCACCAAAATGGGAGACCAGATCCATTTCTTCCTAAAGGGGTCCCAATTTAAAGGCCCCCAGGGAGAACCACTCTGAGTCCTGACTCTCAAGCTAGAGGATGAATTCAAGTTGTTTAAGACTTCAGACAGGGCACCACAGGACCTAAATTGATGGCTTGAGGCCTTTTGCCAGGCTTGGACAGAGATGGGCAGGATGGGGAGGGCCACCATCCAGCCCCACATCCATGTGGATCTCAGAGCCCAAGCCTATTCAGTGTCTGTTCACCAATATCTGATTTCAAAGAAGGCCTGAGACAAAATCAGGACCCACAGTACCAGGCTCCTAGAACAAGGGATACTACATAAGTGCTAATCGGCTTGGAATATACCCCTCCTGTCTGTAAAGAAACCTGGAACCCAAGACTATTGCCCTGTATAGGACCTATGAGAGATAAACTGGCAAGTTGCTGGCATACACCCTACTGTGCCTTACCCATATATCCTGTTGGGCTTGCTACCCTCTAGGGCTTGGTACACAATTCTGGACCTCAAGGACAACATATTCTTCTGCTTAACACTGACTCCCCAAAGTCAGGACTACTTTGCATTTGAGTGGAAGGATCCTGAGCAGGGGATAACAGGGCAAATCACATGGACCAGGCGGCCCCAAGGATTCAAGTACTTACCCACCCTCTTTGATGAGGCCCTACACTGGGATCTTGCCATCTACTTTGAGTCCAACCCACAAGTAATCACATAGATTACCTTCTGGTTGTGGCTGAGACCAAGAAGGACTGTCTAGAGGGGACTAAATGACTCTTGGAGGAACTGGGAGGATTGGGATACAGAGTCTCAGCCAAGAAGTCCCAAACCTGCCAGAGAAAAGTAAGTTATTTGGGCTACCTGCTAAAAGATGGCCAGGCCAGTGCTGGCTCTCCAAAGTTTGAAGAGACCATCCTGCACATCCCTCCTCAGTAGAGTCCCGAGAATTCATGGGCACTGCTGGGTTCTGCTATGAATCCCAGGGTTTGCTGAATTGGCTGCCCACCTCTGCCCCCTGACTAAAAATGGACAGTTCTTCCATTTGGGAAGAAGAAGAGCAACAGGCTTTTGATGCAATTAAGCAGGCTTTGCTCGAGGTTCCTGTTCTAGGACTGCCTGATGCCAGTAGACCCTTCCACTTTTATGTGACAGAATGGGGGGATAGTCAGGAGAGTACTCACTCAGCAGCTGGGCCCCTGAAAGTTACCTATCTGTCAAAGAAATTAGACTGTTGCTGCTGGGTTGCCTGCTTGCCTATGGATTATGGTGGTGGTGGCAGTTCTAGTTAAAGATGTTGATAAATTGACTCTGTGACTGAACCTGATTGTGATAGCTCCTGATGCCTTAGAGAACATTGTTTGACAGCCCCCAGATCGATGGGTGACCAGCACCCGCATGACTCATTATCACACTCTGCTGTTAAATTCAGATCGGGTGACCTTTATGCCATCAGTGGTCCTCAACCTGACCCCTTTGTTACCTGACTCTGACCTTGACCCACCAGTTCATGATTGCCAGCAGATTCTAGCTGAGGACCAGGGATGGTGAAAGAACCTGTCTGATGAGCCACTCCTTGATGCTGAGGCGACCTGGTTCACTGATGGCAGCAGTTACCTAGTGGATGGAAAACACAAGGTAGAGGGTGCCATTTTGGATGGGCACCAGGTAGTCTGTATGGAACTGCTTCCTCCAAGGAGCCTCAGCCCAAAAGGCAGAACTGACAGCTCTGACCAAAACCTTGGACCTCGGGGAAGGCAAAAAGATCAACATTTACACTGACAGAAGTTATGTCTTCGCCACCGCACTCATACATGGGACAATTTACCAATAGATGGGACTTTTAGCATCAAATGGAGGAGAAGTTAAGAATAAGGCTGAAATCAAGGTCTTCCTGAGCACTCCTGAGGCCAACCAAGGTGAGCATTATCCACTGTCGACCAGAAGAGGGAGAGCCTTATAGCTAGAGGAAACAACATAGCTGATAAAGCAGTCAAGGAAATAGCCCTCAAAGACCCTGTACCTGTGCTGGTCCAACAGAAAAGCTTAACTACTCAAAACACTGGAAAAGTCAAAGAATGGCCCCATTGGACCAAGGGCTGTCCCCAACTAGTCTACACTAAAGAGGAAGAGGCCCTATTCCAAGACTGAAAGACCCCTATCTTTTCAACCTAACCCCTCTCAAAATCCTCTATGGAGGCCCAGTTCCATTGGTAGCCACCAGGCCTAACCTAGAAATCTCTCAAGTAGAGGATCAAGACTTTGTCAAAAGACTGGTGGCTCTTGAGACAGTTCCAAGAGAAATAGGATCTCAGCTGTCTGCCCTTTATGCTCCAGGAATGACTGAAGTGCTCTTCCGGTTCCAGGTAAGTGATGCTGTCTATGTTCACAGAGAAAGAACCCAGTCCTTGGAGCCCCACTGGAAGGTCCCCTACTTGATGTTTCTGATGACTCCTATTGCCATAAAGGTGGACAGCATAGCTGCCTGAATACATGCTTCTCACATGAAACCAGTGACCTTTCCACTCCCTGTGTACCACCCATTTTGGAACATAAAAAATACAAGAAACCCTATAAAGCTCAAGATCACTCAATGGGCCGTGAAGAATGGAGTTTCCTGACCCTCATGGGGATTCTGACTCTGATAAGACATTAGGGACTGAGTACTGAACAGACTAGGAGCACCAAAGAGCCAGACTAACTTGGAGCATATCTTCCACCCTTACCAGGAACAAGCTGATCAAAGTAACCCAGGACCACTCACCCCCTTTCACCTGATGACCACCCTTTTGATTTATGCCAACTGACACTGGGGCTGGACTCATAGGACATATGCTCAGAAACTGGGATTGACACATCCCACCTACCCATTTGGTTACAAATCCCTGTGGCCATCTGAGGCCTGGGTGGATCACATATAGGTTGTGGAAGGCCAAACATGAGATATTGCCTCAGGAATACCCCATTTTGTGTATGTCCCAGAGAGAAGCCTGGCCTGTAAGAACAGCATCGTTGCTGGGATGGGGGATGTATTCTATTGCAAGAGTTGGGAATGTGAGATGACTGCTACCACTTATTCGAAAGCCTCCTCATTCTGGGACTTAATTACTGTCAGGAGAAACTCTACCCCCCCTTAACTGCTGCCCAGGGGTTGACTGCAGCCCCTGTGAGACCAGCAGTGCCTGTAACCCTATACCTATTAGATTTACAAGGCCAGGACAACAGATCAAAGATTGGTGGCTAAAAGGAAAGACTTGGGGTCTCAGGTTAAATAAACAGTACTAAGATGGAGGACTGCTCCTTACCATAAAGCTCAAAATAGAAGCCCCCAACATCCCCTTTGGCCCTCATGCAGATATAGCCACCATTTCCCAGGGCTGTCCTAAACCCCTGCCCTCAACCAAATCAGGCCCCACTATTATGCCTCCCTTCAGTATCCCAGGAAAACATACTATGATTCCCAAAGAATTGACCCTGCTAACTGAGCTTATTAGTAAGATTTTTTAGTGCTCAATGAATCTAGGCCAGAAGTGATTTACTCTTGCTGACTTTGCTATGATATATCTCCCCCATATTATGAAGGGATTGTCCTTGCATCCCCTAATATTAGCCTGTCTAATGAGTCCTCTTCCTGCTGATGGGCTCAGAAGTCTGGTGTAGGACTCACCCTATAGGCAGTGTCAGGCATGGGAGTCTGACTGGGCCGTGTCCCCTCTTTCCACCAGTCTCTTTGCAATACTTCATATTCCCCTGCCCAGTTTCATATGCCATCTTGCGTGAGAATGGATGGTGGGCTTGCTCAACTGAGCTCACCCCATGTGTACACCTTGGTGTCTTAAATAGTTCTAGAGACTTTTGTATATTAGTTCAGTTTGTACCCAAGCTGGTTTACCACCCTTATGAAGAAATGTTAGATAGATGGAATGGGAACTATTGTGCCAAACTAGAACCTATCACTGCTGTATGGTGTCTCGCTTACTTAGACTGTGTGCAGCAGGGGTAATGATGGGGACTTCTTCCCTGGTACTACAAGGCAAAAACTACCAAGATCTCAAGGCTTCCATAGACTTAGACATAGAGAGGATCAAAGAATCGCCCACCTTCAAGAGTCCCTAACCTCCCTCTCTGAAGTAGTCCTACAAAACTGCCATGGTCTAGACTTACTCTTTTTATTCAGGGAGGGCTTTGTGCAGCCCTAAGAGAAGAATATTGCATTTACCTCAACCACTCAGGGGTGGTTAAAGATTCTATGTCAAAGGTATGGGAGGGACTAGCCACGAGAGAGAGAGAGAGAGAGAGAGAGAGAGAGAGAGAGAGAGAGAGAGAGAGAGAGAGAGAGAGAGAGAACAAGCCAAAGGATCGTTCGAGTCTTGGTTTAACAACTCCCCTAGTTTACTACCTTGATTTTTGCATTAGAACCCCTGATCATTTTGTTTCTGCTTCTGACCTTTGGCCCTTACATTTTAAATTGCTTAATTGCTTTTAATAAAGATTACATTGGTACGGTGTAATCTTTAATAAAAAAGCAATTAATAAAGTAATTTTTATTAAATAATAAAAATTAATAAAAAGAAAGTGATGGTCCTGAGACAAAGATATCAAGAGCTGAGTACAGAGGACCATGGATATGAGCAGCATGACTGTCAACAATAGCTTCAGGATTGAAGCAGGTACAAGAAAAATGGGGGAATGAAGAGGTTATCTTGGGACCTTAGGAAAATTCCACCAAGCACCCCTCCCCTCCTGGAAGAGAGAGGTCATAGAACATATAGGGTCTCCTCCCCTCTGGAAGGGAGAGGCTGATTACATTCCTCAGAAAGACCATACAGGGGAATG
This sequence comes from Apodemus sylvaticus, assembly GCF_947179515.1. Taxonomy (NCBI): domain Eukaryota; kingdom Metazoa; phylum Chordata; class Mammalia; order Rodentia; family Muridae; genus Apodemus; species Apodemus sylvaticus. The sequence goes on from NC_067495.1 coordinate 37,115,704, forward strand.
ACCTTCAGCTACCTGCAGAAAATGGAAGCCCACAGTATGTAGGCACATTCCTCAAGGCAGACTGACCATTGTCCACCTGCGGACCTCATTCCCTAAGGTTCAATCAGTTTAAAAGTCACACTGTTTTGCCAATCACATTTTGCTTAGTGGCTGTTGCTCTATTCTACCCCCAGAAAACTGTATAAAAACTGGCTGAACATGATTCCTGGGATCACTGCCTCTCCTTTGGGTGCAGGACAACCCCAGAGCACTGAAACGATACATTTCTCTTCGTTTTTCATTGATCCTTGCATCTGCATGGTTCACTCAGAGGGTCCCTGGTAGATTAGGCTCCTCAGAGTCTTACAATATTACATGTAGTAAACTCTTTCAGTATACCATTGTAGATCATGGTAACAGAGTGTTATACAGCTTCACATTGTGTTGAAATATTGAGGGAAGTGTCTCATTGTTGCTTATCGAATATCTCAATTTAAAATTAAAGAATTTGTATATTTCTAGTTCTAAAAATTATAAATGGAGGCCAAACAGAAGTTAGGGAAAATAAACAATGATGACATTACTAGCCATATGCTCTTTTTCTTGTTTTTGTTTTGCTTTTAAGACAGTTTCTACATCTAGCTCATGGTCATCTTGAAGTTAAAGTCATTATATCTCTAACTCCAGGGCACTGGTATTTCAGGCACATTCCACCATAATTTTGCAAAACACTTGTATTCATTACTTTTTATTAGATATTTTCTTTGTTTATATTTCAAATGCTATTGCCTTTCCTTGTTTCCCTTCTGAAAACCATCCTTCTTAGATAGAGTACAAAATGCCCATGGGAGCAAATTAGTCAATTTTATATTGCTGTGATAAAATACCATGACAATCTTATAGAAGATAGAGATGATTTGGGCTTATGTTTGCAAATGTATATTCCAAATTGGCAGGAAAAACATGATGGCAGTCAACCAGGTCAGGAAAATGAGACCTCACATCTGTATCCCAGAGACACCAAACTAGAACTGGGCAAGGCTGTGAACTCTCTATGCCCTCTATAGCAGGGCATGCATGGATGAATTAGCAGCACGTCTCAGCAAGATTCCAAAAGGTTCCATACCTTCCCCCAAAGACAACCATATTTTCTATGTGAGCCTATGTGGGGCCCTTCTCATTTAAACTACAACAGCAATCATAAGAAAATAAGATACTGACTATCTAGATGTAGGTTTTATTTTAAAATGTTCTGTTATGTGGTTATTTACATTTCTATCCTGACTACTAGATACCTGTCACAATAGAAATAAAAAACCAGATACATTAATTAGCTTCCATTTTTAAAACACTATGTACAGTTTCAGATAGTTACTGGGTATCCTAGATCATACTCCCTTTGAGAAGAACAACTGTCCTCAATGCTGACATGCATTCTCTGCACAGGGCCTGGGTTCCAAGCATATGAGTCATTGATCTCACAATAGCTCACCTTCAATTATAATGAAGAACACATCAGATTAAAGGTTCTAAATCATTTCCTCAGGCCATGCAACTATGAAGTGAAAGGGGCTTTGCACCAGGATAGCTGCTCAGGGGGTTGAATGCTTTTGATCTTGACCATTGGGTTTCCATCAGGTAGTTCATCATAGGTTTTGGAACTTGGTATGATATTTTTTGTTATTGAAAAGGGAAGTAAAAATACTTTTTGATAAAATTAAAGACTTACATGAAAAATATTTCAGATAAAATAGAAGAGATACATAGAAACAAATGTTATAATTGACAAATTTCAAGGAAACTTAAAGAGTAAAGCGGTACACATAAAAACAATGCTAAATTGATTAAAATATGAAATAGAAATATTTTATATCATTTCTCGGCCTTTTGGCTAAGATCAAGTGTAGAAATATTTTATGACAGAATTGAAGATTTATGTGGAAAATATTTCTGATAAAATTGTAAAAAATGTAGAAAATATGTTAGAATTGCAGATTATCATGGAAAATTTTATATAGATATAATAATGGTAGGCATAAAAGTATTCCTAAGTTGATTGAAAATGCAATTATAAACATTTTCTGATAAACTTGAAGATTTACATGAAAAATATTTCTGATAAAATTGAAATATATAGAAAAATATGTTGAAATTAAAGATTATCATGGAAATAATACAGATAAAACGATAGGCATAAAGATAATTCTAAGTTGATTGAAGGTGGAATTATAAACATTTTCAGATGAAATTAAAGATTTACATGGAAAATATTTCTGGTAAAATTAAAAAAAATATATAGACAAACACGTTAAATTTGACTATTTCATGGAAAATTCTAGATATAAAATGGTAGATATAAAAACTTTTTCTTAAATAATTGAAGGTTGAATTAGAAACATTTGTGATACAATCAAAGGTTTACATTGAAAACATTGCTGATAAAACAGAGGAAATATATAGAAAGATATTAAAATTGAAGCTTTATGAAAAATAATGCAGATAAAATGGTAGACATAAAAACATTACTAAATTAATTAAAAGAGGAATTACAAGTATTTTCTGATAAAATTGAAGATTTACATGAGAAATATTTCTGTTAGTCTAGGTCTTTTTATTGGTGAGTTGAGTCCATTGTTGTTAAGAGATATTAGTGAATAGTGATTTGTTGCTTCCTGTTATGTTGGTGTTAGTTTTATGTTTGTGTGGGTATCTTCTTCTGGGTGTGTTGGAAGAAGATTACTTTCTTGCTTTTTCTAGGGTGAAGTTTCCCTCCTTGTGTTATCATTTCCATGTATTTGTAAGGCTGGATTTGTGAAAAGATATTGTGTAAATTTGCTTTTATCATGGGATATCTTGGTTTCTCCATCTATGATGATTGAGAGTTTCTCTGGGTATAGTAGCCTGAGCTGTCATTTGTGTTCTCTTAGGGTCTATACAAGGTCTGCCCAGGACCTTCTAGCTTTCATGGTCTCTGGTGAGAAGTCTGGTGTAATTCTTATAGGTCTGCCATTATAAGTTACTTGCCCATTTTCCCTTACTGCTTTTAATATTCTTTCTTTGTTTAGTGAATTTGGTGTTTTGAATATTATGTGTCCAGAGGATTTTCTGTTCTGGTCCAGTCTGTTTGGAGTTCTGAAGGCTTCTTTTATGTTCATGGGCATCTCTTTCTCTAGATTAGGTAAGTTGTGTTTTCTAATTTTTTGAAGATATTTACTGGCCTTTTAAGTTGAAAATCTTCACTCTCATCTATACCTATAATCCTTAGATTTGGTCTTCTTATTGTGTCCTGGACTTCCTGGATGTTTGGGATTACAGCTTTATATATTTTGCATTTTTCTTTGACTGTTTTCTATGGTATCTTCAGCACCTGAGGTTCTGACTTCTATCTCTTATATTCTGTTTTTATAATTCGATATATTTTTATTTACATTTCAAATGATTTCCCCTTTTCTGGCTCCCCACTACCTGAAAGTCCCATAAACCCTCTTCCCTCCCCCTATTCCCCCATCTACCCCTTCCCACTTCCCTTTTCTGGTATTGCCCTATATAGCTACACTTGGACATCATTTAATATGTGGATTATGTCTAGGGTATTCCAAGTTTCTAGGTTAATATCCACTTATTAGTGAGTGCATACCATGATTCATCTTTTGAGACTGGGTTTCCTCACTTAGTATGATGTTCTCCAGCTCCATCCATTTGTCAAAGAATTTCATGAATTCATTATTTCTAATTGCTGAATAGTACTCCATTGTGTAAATATACCACATTTTTTGTATCCATTCCTCTGTTGAGGGACACCTGGGTTCTTTCTAGCTTCTGGCTAGTACAAATAGGGCTGCTATGAACATAGTGGAACATGTGTCCTTATTGCATGCTGGGAAATCCTCGGGGTATATGGCCAGGAGTGGTATAGCGGGGTCCTCAGAAGTATCATGCCCAGATTTCTGAGGAACCACCAGACTGATTTCCAAAGTGGTTGTACCATCTTGCAATCCCACCAGCAGTGGAGGAGTGTTCCTCTTTCTCCACATCTTCGCCAACACCTGGCTCCTGAGTTTTCAAACTTACCCATTCTGACTGGTGTGAGGTGAAATCTCGGGATTGTTTTGAATTGCATTTCCCTAGTGATTAATGATGTTGAATATTTCTAAAGGTGCTTCTCAGCTATCCGAAGTTCTCCATGTGAAAATTCTTTGTTTAGCTCTATATCCCACTTTTTAATAGGGTTATTTGGTTCTCTGGGGTCTACCTTCTTGAGTTCTTTGTATATCTTAGGTATTAGTCCTCTGTCAGATTTAGCGTTGGTGAAAATCCATTCCCAATATTTTGGTTGACATTTTCTCCCTTGGACATTGCCCTTTGCTTTACAGAAACTTTGTAACATTTTATGAGGACCCCGTTGTCAATTCTTGATCTTAGAGCATAAGCTATTGGTGTTCTGTTCAGGAACTATTCCCCTGTGCCCATGTCCTCCAAGGGTCTTCCCCAGTTTCATTTTTATTAGTTTCTGTGTGTCAGATTTTACTTGGAGGTCCTTGATCCACTTGGAGTTGAGCTTAGTACAAGGAGATAAGAATGGATCAATGTTTTCAGCTCTTTTGTAGAAGATCAAGTGACCATAGGTATGTGGCTTCATTTCTAGGTCTTCAATCCTATTCCATTGATCCAATTGCCTGACATTGTACCAATACCATGCAGTTTTTATCACTATTGCTCTGTAGTAATGTTTGAGGTCTGGGATACTGATTCCCCCAGAAGTTCGTTTCCTGTTGAGAATAGTTTCAGCTTTCCTGGGTTTTTTTGTTATTCCAGATGAATTTGAGAACTGCTCTTTCTAACTCTATGAAGAAGTGAGTTGGGATTTTGATGGGGATTGCATTAAATCTGTAGATTGCTGTTGGCAAGATGTCCATTTTAAGTATATTAATCCTGGCAATCCACGAGCATGGAAGATTTTTCAATTTTCTGAGGTCTTCTTCGATTTCCTTCTTCAGAGATCTGAAGTTCTTGTTATATAGGTCTTTCACTTGTTTGTTAGAGCCACCCCAAGGTACTTTATGCTGTTTGTGGCTATTGTGATGGGTGTCATTTCCCTAATTTCTTCCTCAGCCTGCTTATCAGTACTGATTTGCTTGCATTGATTTTGTAACCAGCCACTTTGCTGAAGTTGTTTATCAGCTGTAAGAGTTCTCTGGTAGAGTTTTTTTTGGGTCAGTTAAGTATACTAACATACCATATGCAAACAGTGATAGTTTGACTTCTTCCTTTCCAATTTGTATCACTTTGACATCCTTATGTTGTCTAATTGCTCTAGCTAGGACTTCTAGAACTATTTTGAAAAGACATGGAGAGAGGGGGCAGTCTTGTCTAGTCCATGATTTTAATGGGATTATTTCAAGTTTCTCTCCATTTAGTTTGATGTTGGCTACCGGATTGCTGTATAATGCTTTTACTATATTTAGATATGGGCCTTGAATTCCTGTTCTTTCCAAGACTTTTAGCATGAAAGGATGCTGAATTTTGTCGAATGCTTTTTCAGCATCTAATGAAAACAATCATGATTTTTTTCTTTGAGTTTGTTTATGTAGTGGACAGCATTGATGGATTTCCGTATATTGAAACATCTCTGCATCCCTGGGATGAAGCCTAATTGATCATCGTGGTTGATTGTTTTGATGTGTTCTGGGTTTGGGTTGGCAAGAATTTTATTGAGTATTTTTGCATCTATATTCATAAGGGATATTGGCCTGAAATTCTCTTTCTTTGTTGGATCATTGTGTGGTTTTTGTATCAGCGTAATTGTGGCTTTGTAGAACGAGTCGGGTAGTGTTCCTTCTGTTTCTATTTGGTGGAATACTTTGAAGAGTATTGGTGTTAAGTTTTCTTTGAGGGCCTGATAGAATTCTGCACTAAAACCATCTGGTCCTGTGCTTTTTTTTTGGTTGGAAGGCTTTTTAGTACCCCTTCTATTTCTTCAGGGGTTATGGGACTGTTTAGATGATCTATTTGATCCTGATTTAATTTTGGTTTTTGGGATCTGTCTAAGAAATTGTCCATTTCCTGCAGATTTTGCAGTTGTGTTGAGTACAGGCTTTTGTAGTAGGATCTGATAATTTTTTGAATTTCCTCAGTTTCTGTTCTTATATCTTCCTTTTCATTTCTAATCTTGTTAAGTTGGATACTGTCTCTGTGACCCTTGGTTATTCTGGCTAAGAGTTTAACTATCTTGTTGATTTTTTTCAAAGAACAAGCTCCTGGCTTTGTTGATTCTTTGTATAGTTCATTTAGTTTCTACTTGATTGATTTCAGCCCTGATTTTGATGATTTCCTGTCTTCTTCTCCTCCTGGGTAAATTAACTTCTTTTTGTTCCAGGGCTTTCAGTTGTGCTCTTAAGCTTCTAGTGTATGCTCTCTCCAATTTCTTTTTAGAAGCACTCAAAGCTATGAGTTTTCCTCTTAGCACTGCTTTCATTGTGTCACATAAATTTGTGTATGTTGTGCCTTCATTTTCATTAAATTCTAAAAAGTCTTTGATTTCTTTCTACTTCTTAATTGACCAAGATGTCATTGAGTAAAGTATTGTTCAGTTTCCATGTGTATGTGGGCTTTCTGTTGTTTTTGTTGTTATTAAAGACCACTTCTACTCCATAGTGATCTAATAGGAGGCATGGGATTATTTCAATTTTCTTATATTCGTTGAGGTCTGTCTTGTAACCAACTATATGATCGATTTCGGAGAAGGTACCATCAGGTGCTGAGAAAAAGGTACATTCTTTTGCTTTGGAATGAAAAGTTATATATATGTTAAATGCAATTGTTCCAAAGCTTCAATTAGTTTCACTGTCTCCCTGTTTAGTTTCTGTTTTCCTGATTGGTTCATTGAGGAGAGTGGGGTGTTGAAGTCACCCACAATTACTATGTTAGGTGCAATGTGTGCTTTGGGCTTTAGTAAAGTTTCTTTTTTTTAAATTCGATATACTTTTTATTTACATTTCAAATGATTTCCCCTTTTCTAGCTCCCCACTCCCCGAAAGTCCCATAAGCCCCCTTCTCTCCCCCTGTGCTCCCACCCAAACCTTCCCACTTCCCCGTTCTGGTTTTGCTCTATACTGCTTCACTGAGTCTTTCCAGATCAAGGGGCCACTCCTGCGTTCTTCTTGTACCTCATTTGATGTGTGGATTATGTTTTGGGTATTCCAGTTTTCTAGGTTAATATCCACTTATTAGTGACTGCATACCATGATTCATCTTTTGAGTCAGGGTTACCTCACTTAGTATGATGTTCTCTAGCTCCATCCATTTGCCTAAGAATTTCATGAATTCATTGTTTCTAATGGCTGAATAGTACTCCATTGTGTGGATATACCACATTTTTTGTATCCACTCCTCTGTTGAGGGTTCTTTACAGCATCTGGCAATTATAAATAGGGCTGCTATGAACATAGAAGAGCATGTATCCTTATTACATGGAGGGGAATCCTCTGGGTATATGCCCAGGAGTGGTATAGCAGGATCTTCTGGAAGTGAGGTGCCCAGTTTTCTGAGGAACCGCCAGACTGATTTCCAGAGTGGTTGTACCAATTTGCAACCTCACCAGCGGTGGAGGAGTGTTCCTCTTTCTCCACACCCTCTCCAACACCTGCTGTCTCCTGAATTTTTAATCTTAGCTATTCTGACTGGTGTAAGGTGAAATCTCAGGGTTGTTTAGATTTGCATTTCCCTAATGACTAATGAAGTTGAGCATTTATTAAGCTGCTTCTCCACCATCCAAAGTTCTTCAGGTGAGAATTCTCTGTTTAACTCTGTACCCCATTTTTTAACAGGGTTGTTTGGTTTTCTGGAGTCGAACTTCTTGAGTTCTTTATATACATTGGATATTAGCCCTCTATCTGATGTAGGATTGGTGAAGATCTTTTCCCAATTTGTTGGTTGCCGATTTGTCCTCTTGATGGTGTCCTTTGCCTTATAGAAACTTTGTAATTTTATGAGGTCCCATTTGTCAATTCTTGCTCTTAGAGCATACGCTATTGGTGTTCTGTTCAGAAACTTTCTCCCTGTACGGATGTCCTCAAGGGTCTTCCCCAGTTTCTTTTCTATTAGCTTCAGAGTGTCTTGCTTTATGTGGAGGTCCTTGATCCATTTGGATTTGAGCTTAGTACAAGGAGACAAAGATGGATCAATTCCAATTCTTCTGCATGCTGACCTCCAGTTGAACCAGCACCATTTGTTGAAAAGGCTATCTTTTTTCCATTGGATGTTTTCAGCCTCTTTGTCGAGGATCAAGTGGCCATAGGTGTGTGGATTCATTTCTGAATCTTCAATCCTGTTCCATTGATCCTCCTGCCTGTCACTGTACCAATACCATGCAGTTTTTAACACTATTGCTCTGTAGTATTGCTTGAGGTCAGGGATACTGATTCCCCCAGAATTTCTTTTGTTGCTGAAAATATTTTTAGCTATCCTGGGTTTTTTGTTATTCCAGATGAATTTGATAATTGCTCTTTCTAACTCTGTGAAGAATTAAGTTGAGATTTTGATGGGTATTGCATTAAATCTGTATATTGCTTTTGGAAAAATGGCCATTTTAACTACATTGATTCTACTGATCCATGAGCATGGGAGGTTTTCCCATTTTTTGAGGTCTTCTTCCATTTCCTTCTTCAGAGTCTTGAAGTTCTCGTCATACAGATCTTTCACATGTTTGGTAAGAGTCACCCCAAGATACTTTATACTGTTTGTGGCTATTGTGAAGGGGGTCATTTCCCTAATTTCTTTCTCAGCCTGCTTATCCTTTGAGTATAGGAAGGCCACTGATTTGCTTGAGTTGATTTTATAACCTGCCACTTTGCTGAAGTTGTTTATCAGCTCTAGGAGATCTCTAGTGTAGTTTTTTGGGTCACTTAGGTAGACTATCATGTCATCTGCAAATAATGATAGTTTAACTTCTTCCTTTCCAATGTGTATCCCTTTGACCTCCTTATGTTGTCGAATTGCCCAAGCTAGTACCTCAAGTACAATATTGAAAAGATAAGGAGAAAGGGGGCAGCCCTGTCTAGTCCCTGATTTTAGTGGGATTGCTTCAAGTTTCTCTCCATTTAGTTTGATGCTGGCTACCGGTTTGCTGTATATTGCTCTTACTATGTTTAGGTATGGGCCTTGAATTCCTATTCTTTCCAAGACTTTTAGCATGAAAGGATGCTGAATTTTGTCAAATGCTTTTTCAGCATCCAATGATATGACCATGTGGTTTTTTTCTTTGAGTTTGTTTATGTAGTGGATTGCATTGATGGATTTCGGTATATTGAACCAACCCTGCATTCCCGGGATAAAGCCTACTTGATCATGGTGGATGATCGTTTTGATGTGTTCTTGGATTCGGTTGGCAAGAATTTTATTGAGTATTTTTGAATCGATGTTCATAAGGGAAATTGGTCTAAAGTTCTCTTTCTTTGTTGGATCTTTGTGTGGTTTTGGTATCAGCGTAATTGTGGCTTCGTAGAAGGAATTGGGTAGTGTTCCTTCTGTTTCTATTTTGTGGAATAGTTTGAAGAGTATTGGTGTTAACTCTTCTTTGAAGGTCTGATAGAATTCTGCACTGAAACCACCTGGTCCTGTGCTTTTTTGGTTGGAAGATTTCTATGACTCCTTCTATTTCTTTAGGCATTATGGGATTGTTTAAATGATCTATTTGGTCCTGATTTAATTTTGGTATTTGGTATCTGTCAAGGAAATTGTCCATTTCCTCCAGATTCTCCAGTTGTGTAGAGTACAGGCTCTTGTAGTAGGATCTGATGATTTTTTTGATTTCCTCAGTTTCCGTTGTTATATCTCCCTTTTCATTTCTAAGTTTGTTAATTTGGATACTTTCTCTGTGCCCTTTAGTCAGTCTGGCTAAGGGTTTATCTATCTTGTTGATTTTCTCAAAGAACCAGCTCCTGGTTTTGTTGATTCTTTGTATGGTTCTCTTTGTTTCTACTTGATTGATTTCGGCCCTGAGTTTGATGATTTCCTGCCTTCTACTCCTCCTGGGTGAAATAGCTTCTTTTTGTTCCAGGGCTTTCAGGTGTGTCATTAAGCTGGTAATGTATGCTCTCTCCATTTTCTTTTTGGAGGCACTCAGGGCTATGAGTTTTCCTCTTAGCACTGCTTTCATTGTGTCCCGTAGATTTGGGTATGTTGTGTCTTCATTTTCATTGTGTTCTAAAAAGTCTTTAATTTCTTTCTTTATTTCTTCCTTGACCAAGGTATCATTGAGTAGAATATTGTTCAGTTTCCACGTGTATGTGGGTTTTCTGTTGTTTTTGTTGCTATTGAAGACCACTTTTACTCCATAGTGATCTGATAGGAGGCATGGGATTAGTTCGATCTTCTTATATTTGCTGAGGTGTGTCTTGTGACAAATTATATGGTCGATTTTGGAGAAGGTACCATGATGTGCTGAGAAAAAGATATATTCTTTTGCTTTAGGATAGAATGTTCTATATATATCTGTTAAATCTAATTGGTCCAAAGCTTCAATTAGTTTCATTTTGTCCCTGTTTAGCTTCTGTTTTCCTGATCGGTCCATTGAGGAAAGTGCAGTGTTGAAGTCACCCCCAATTATTGTGTTAGGTGCAATGTGTGCTTTTAGCTTTAATAAAGTTTCTTTTACGAAAGAGGGTGCCCTTGCATTTGGAACATAGTGTAGGGTTCCATAGCTGCCTGCAGCTATTATGAAGTGGGTTTCTGGAACAGAAGCTGAGGAATAAATAGGGAAGAGGGGCGAAAAGAAGTATGGCTAAGACAATATTCACTGATCAAAGCCAGAAACTTTAATGCCGCCAGACCTTTTAACAGTTTGGGCAAACCCTTCCCCCCAGACTCCAGGCTGAGTTCCTGTGGAAGTTGTCTAGCTTCTCTTGGAGGTCCTAGTCTTGACTGCTCCGGCAGCTGGGTGGGTCACCTGCTTAATTCAGGAATTCCTAGACCTGGAGGAACAATGAACTTAACCTTTACTTCGAGCACTCGGCCCTAGGTGGAGCAGGATCCTGGCTATCTTGGAGAAGTTAACTTTGACCAAAGTCAAACTCTGACCCAGTGTATGACTGCCCCAATATGGCTCTGTACATGTCCTCCCTTTTTTTATTAATTAGAACACGAGGAGGTAGAAAACAAGTGGATAAATATCCTTCATAAGAAGGCGGGCCTTAACCAGGAGGGGAAGCATTGACCGTAATTCCTCTTAGATTGTATAACATCTTTTTCAGAGTAATAGGGGTAATAGGCTCCCTTATTATTTTAAGGACAGCCTCTCGACGTTAACCCCTATGCAATTAGGTGTACTTCCTGGGGACTCAGAAGCAGAAATTCACCTCCCCATGCGGTGCTTTGCCTCGCACATCTCACTGGTACCCATGTTTGTTCTTAAACAAATACACATAGATCTGAGTTCTATGTGGCTCCCTCTTTGGAGATCCACTTGTGTAAGTTTTGAAGCCAGGGGTGTCTGCAAGTGTCTTTAACAGACATGCAATCTCTCCATCCAGGTGAGCCTGGGTGGAGACAGCCAGTCTGCTTAACAAACAAGGTCAAGAGTTAAAGGTGGAATAGGATTAACTTGTCCCTGAAGTATTCAATTCAGTTGCAAATTAACAACTTTAAGGACCCAAAGCTTGGCATCTGAGGTGGGAGCGGTAGCCTTGTGTATAAAGAGATATGCTGTTACTTCTCAGGAAAAGTGGAGACTATATGTTAAATTAACACAGCTGGCTGAAGATTGTTAGCCATCTTCAAAATTGGAATCTTCAATATTGGAATTATTTCTAGACCAGTCTATGGTTGAGTCAGCTGAACACAGTAAGGAGAAGAGTCATTTTAACTCTTCTTTAGATTAATTTTTCCTAAGCTAGCTTAACAGTCTCCATGTTCTGTCCCACAAAGTCTAAAAGCTTGAAGCTAGGCAATTTATCTAACCTGGGACATTTGACAATTGAGGTAAGTCAAGAACATATACCCAATATAGCTCTTATGTTACCATGGTCTGGGCATTCAGAAAGCACACAGTCAGCATATCTTCTGCAGCATTCTGTGGAAAAAACATAGGGGACATGCCTTCTCCCCCAATATTAAATCAGGATCATGGCATATGTCAATAAGTGAATTCTTTCATTTCACCTAGACATCAATATGCCTAATTACAAGATGTCATATACATTTAGCAAGGAGTTTCTAGGCATCCAAATTTTAAAATTTTCTTAAAAACATGCAAGCATAATATAAATGATATGCACAGGGACACTATTTCCCCTCTCTTCTCTCTTCCAAGAAGATATTGTTTTATTAATTTAAGTTGGAACACAAAGTATAACCCATAACATAGGCAATAACTATGTAATTATATAAAATAAACATAGCATTTTTAGTTGCTTTTTCTGTTAGAGCAGTTGCATCTAGACAGCCTAAAAATGAATCATTAGTCACATGCACATATTTCTTAATCTTCTAAATTAGAAATATGAGTATCATTTATCTGTAATAACTAAGTCCTCTAGGATTAACACCATTACGTGGTAGAGGTAGAAATTTAGGATATCAAGAACAAATCTTTATAATTTGATGTGCACAAAATATAAAATTATTTCAAATACCTAAAGGACAGTCATTTAGAGAACATATCCTTTGTTCTTAGAAATTTGAATCACATTTGCATAAACTGTAAATATTAAGAATTAGCAGTATTAAAAATGGACCAATTTTAAGCAATTATAAACCATGAGCTAGATATATATATCTACTATTATTAAAAGCTTGACTTTTAACATCTTAAAAATAGCTGCTATAGCACCCAATTCAGGTATCTGTGTTGAAGCAGGGAGAAACAAAGGAATAAATGTGATCTGATAGTACAAATTATCTTTTGGATAACAATTATTAATTTTGCCTAAAAATGTTTGCCATGTAATAGATAATAAATTTGATTGCTACTTGAAGCAAGGAACACATGTTTCCTACCTTGAAAACAGAGGTTTAAGACCTTCTGTGGCAAGCTTAAAATGAGGTAAATATAAGATAAAGCCAATTAATATATCTTAACAACTTTTGAAAGCCATTTACCTAAAAATTCTAAAAGTCCATAGTTAGGAGCAAGGGCCTGTAACAAACATTCCATGAACATTATACACTGAATATTAAGATCCTAACTTCTAGTATTGAAACAGAGACAAAACATTTTTTTTGTGCCCTAGGATCCACCTTTAGTCCTTGGCCAGGACTAGATCTGAGCCTTTTATCTAAGACCAGACCCAAACCTGTAAGGACGTTTTGAGGATTAAACAAAAGAAACCTGTAATTCCATGGTCAAAGGAACCTATTTGATATCAAATACATTTCCACTGAGATCTCCTTTTTAATCTTGGAGGGTTAAATTTTGCTCCTACCATTGTAGCCTATAAACTTGTGGAAAAGTGGCAATGGGCCTCTAAAACCCATAGCTGTATCACTCTCAAAATTATCTTAATTACAAAATGTTAACAATTATGAGCCTGCAAACTGAAAACTGCAACCAATGACACACTGATTTTTATTGTAACTCAATGTTTTCTTGCAATATTAGAGCACAATTGCAATTTTGGAAGCAAATCCCAATTTTAAACAATCTAATTTCTTTAAAATCAATGACAAACACATATTTACAGCACAAGGTTTGTCTGCCAGTTCTTATGTTCAAGTGTATGACAGTGTAACTTATTAAAAAGACATTATTTTAAATCTTAACCTTCATTAAGTCCAATCTCCAGGCCAAGGTTCACATGAAACACCATGCCAATTTAGGAGCATCTTAAAGGCCTGTATTTCCTGGATTGCAACATGCCACGTGTTGTTTAAAAATGGCGACTACCCTAAACTACCAGCTTTAACCTAACTTTTGTTAATAACATTATACCTTTTAAATCATGTCCAGTGACTTAAGCCAATACTCTATAGTCAAGACATGCAAAATATACCTTTAAATCCAATTATAAACAAGAACAAAGCATGAGTTGCGTTAGGCCACGTGTAGCTAGTTAAGATGGCTCCAACACTGAATCACCAGTTTTAAACTAACCTTTTCTTAATAACACTATACCTTTTACATAATAACCAATTAATTTATAACTCTTTAGTCAAGACATGTAAAGCCTTATACCATTAAAACCAATTAGAAACAAGTATAAAGCGACTACATGAATTTCACAAGCCAAACCAAAGTTTTCCCAAATCTTGAGGCTTCTGGGCTTTTAAGAGCGGCTTTTTCCCCAGCCATGCTTGCCTCTTGGGTGAGTGAACTGCGCTGCTGCGGCGTGGCTTTAAATCAATCCCTACACAAACTGTGGCTGGCTCAAGAGGTTACCAGCAGATGAAATCCTTACCAATTTTTCTTTTTAACATGAAACAGTCATTCACACAAAAACACAGAGAGGACATAAACATACACATAGACAAACAGTCGGTGCACCAGGACAAACACGGAAAGATACACAGAACGTTAAGCGCACTTGTTAAGCAATTGCATCCATTTTCCTCTTTAAACAGCTCTTAGAGGCTGTGGACATATGCCTATTTTTAAAACCCCTTTCTTTTTCGCCGAAATCAGCTCTTACGAGCTTTGGGCAAATGCCTAACAAATTCCTTCCCCATATTTCCCTATCTTTTCAACCCAAGCGGCCACTGTGCCGGGTCAACACAGTTTGCTTGCAAAACCCATATCCCTCTGCACTCACAACAATAGAAAAAAATTTTTCACTAGCGCTAGTATTTGACCCCTATGTTGCTTACCGTGTGGATACCATTCCTTATCACCTTTTCTGCGAAGCTTCGCTCGATAGGGTTACCTCAGGAAATTCTCCCATACCAGGTTGTCCCACGTTCTGGCGCCAATATGTAGGGTGCCATAGCTGCCTGCAGCTATTACGAAGTGGGTTTCTGGAACAGAAGCTGAGGAATAAATAGGGAAGAGGGGCGAAAAGAAGTATGGCTAAGACAATATTCACTGATCAAAGCCAGAAACTTTAATGGCGCCAGACCTTTTAACAGTTTGGGCAAACCCTTCCCCCCAGACTCCAGGCTGAGTTCCGGTGGAAGTTGTCTAGCTTCTCTTGGAGGTCCTCGTCTTGACTGCTCCGGCAGCTGGGTGGGTCACCTGCTTAATTCAGGAATTCCTAGACCTGGAGGAACAATGAACTTAACCTTTACTTCGAGCACTCGGCCCTAGGTGGAGCAGGATCCTGGCTATCTGGGAGAAGTTAACCTTGACCAAAGTCAAACTCTGACCCAGTGCATGACTGCCCCAATAAGGTTCTGTACAGCATAGATGTTCAGGATTGAGAGTACTTCTTGTTGTATTTTTCCTTTGACCAGCAAGAAGTGTCCCTCAGAGTCTCTTTTGATGACTTTGGGTTGAAAGTCAATTTTATCTAATATTAAAATGGCTACTCCAGCTTGTTTCCTGAGACCATCTGCTTGTAAAATTGTCTTCCAGCCTTTTACTCTAAGGTAGTGTTTGTCTTTGACCCTTAGGTGTGTTTCCTGTAAGCAGCAAAATGTAGGGTCCTGTTTATGTATTCAGTCAGTTAGTCTATGTCTTTTTATTGGGGAATTGAGTCCATTGATGTTAAGAGATATTAAGGAATAGTGATTGTTACTTCCTGTCATTTTTGACGTTATTTTTTAAATTTGATTGGTTAACTTCTTTTGGGTTTGATGAAAGGTTACTATCTTTCTTTTTCCAGGGTGAAGTTTCCCTCCTTGTATTGGTGTTGTCCTCCTATTATCCTTTGTAGGGCTGGGTTTGTGGATAGATATTGAATAAACTTGGTTTTGTCATGGAATATCTTAATTTCTCCATCTATGGTTATTGAGAGTTTTGCTGGATATAGTAGTTTTGGCTGGCATTTGTGTTCTCTTAGAGTCTGCATGAGATCTGCCCAGGATCTTCTAGCCTTCATAGTCTCAGGTGAAAAGTCTGCTGTGATTCTGATAGGTCTTCCTTTATATGTTACTTGGCCTTTTTCTCTTAACTGCCTTTAATATTCTTTCTTTGTTTAGTACATTTGGTGTTTTGATTATTATGTGACGGGAAGTATTTCTGTTCTGGTCCAGTCTGTTTGGAGTTCTGTAAGCTTCTTGTATATTCATGGGCATCTCTCTCTTTAGTTTAGGGAAGTTTTCTTCCATAATTTTATTGAAGATATTTGCTGACCCTTAAATTGTAAATCTTCACTCTCATCTATGCCTATAATCCTTAGGTTTGGTCTTCTCATTGTGTCCTGGTTTTCCTGAAGGCTCCCGCTGGGGCCTGCTGGATTCACAGGAGCACACCGACTTCTCCCCGCTGGCTGCCCAGAAGCCCCTCTTGCCTCTTGCAGGACCTGGAGATGTGGTGTTGCCACCTGGCTGATCTGGATCTGGAAGCAGAGAGGTCTGAGGGCTTCTGCCAGAGGCCTCAGGACTGGAACCTAAGCTCCTTTCCACAGGAGCAAGCTGTGCTGTGAGCTCCCAGACTGCCTCTGGGTGCACACCAGGTCTCCCTTACTTCCTGGAGACTGAGTGCTGTGGCCCAGGCTGTTCAGATCCCAAAGCAGGCACCTGAAGGCTCCTGCTGGGGCCCGCTCGATTCACCTGAGCACACCGACTTCTCCCTGCTGGCCGCCCGGAAGCCCCTCTTGCCTCTTGCAGGACCTGGAGATGTGGTGTTGCCGCCCAGGCTGATCTGGATCTGGAAGCAGAGAGGTCTGAGGGCTCCTGCCAGAGGCCTCAGGACTGGAACCTAAGCTCCTTTCCACCAGTAAAGTTTCTTTTATGAATGAGGTTGCCCTTGCATTTGGATCATAGATGTTTAGGATTAAGAGTTCTTCTTGGTAGATTTTTCCTTTGACCACCAAGAAATCTCCTTCCATGTCTCTTATGATGACATTAGGTTGAAAGTAAATATTATCTGATATTAGAATGGCAACTCTGGCTTGTTTCCTGAGACCATTTCCTTGTAGAATTGTCCTCCAGCCTTTTACTCTAAGGTAGTTTTTGCCTTTGACACTGAGGTGTGTTTCCTGTATGCAGCAAAATGTAGGGTCCTGTTTACATATCCAGTCTGTTAGTCTATGTCTTTTTATTGGGGAGTTGAGTCCATTGATGTTAACAGATATTAAGGAGTAGTGATTATCGCTTCCTATCATTTTTTATATTAATTTTATACTTGTGTGGTTAACTTCTTTTGTGTTTGATGAAAGAAGGTTATTATCCTGCTTTTTCCAGGGTATAGTTTCCCTCCTTGTATTGGTGTTTTTCCCCTATTATCCTTTGTAAGGCTGGGTTTGTAGAAAGATATTGTGTAAATTTGGTTTGTCATGGAATATCTTGGTTTCTCCATCTATAGTGATTGAGAGTTTCTCTGGGTATAGTAGTCTCAGCTGGCATTTGTGTTCTCTTAGAGTCTGCATGAGCTCTGCCCAGGATCTTCTAGCTTTCATGGTCTCTGGTGAGAAGTCTGGTGTAATTCTGATAGGTCTTCCTTTATATGTTACTTGCCCTTTTTCTCTTACTGCCCTAGGTATTCTTTCTTTGTATAGTATATTTGGGGTTTTGATTATGATGTGGTGGGAGGTATTTCTATTCTGGTCCAATCTGTTTGGAGTTCTGTAGGCTTCTTGTATATTCATGGGCATCGCTCTCTTTAGGTTAGGGAAGTTTTCTTTCATAATTTTGTTGAAGATATTTACTGGCCCTTTAAGTTGTAAATCTTCACTCTCATCAATGCCTATAATCCTTAGATTTGGCTTTCTCGTTGTGTCCTGGATTTCCTGGATGTTTTGCTTTACAAGCTTTCTGCATTTTGCATTTTCTTTGACTGTTGAGTCCATGGTTTCTATGGTATCTTTGGCATCTGAGATTCTTTCTTCTATCTCTTGTATTCTGTTGTTAATATTTGCATCTATGGCCCCTGATTTCTTTCCAAGGTTTTCTATCTCCAAAATTGTCTCCCTTTGTGATTTCTTAGTTGTTTCTACTTCTGTTTTTAGATCCTGGATGTTTTTGCTCAGTTCCTTCACTTGCGTGTTTTGTTTTCCTTTGAGAGATTTTTGTGCTTCCTCTTTCATGACTTCTGCCTGTTGATCAAAGTTCTGCTGTAGTTCTTTAAGTGATTTTTGCATTTCCTCCTTATTGGCTACTATCTTTTGACCCATATTCTCCTGAATTTCTTTAAGTGATTTTTATGTTTCCCTAGTAAAGGCTTCTAGCTTTTGATCATTGTTCTCCTGAATTTCTTTAAGAGATTTATTTTTGTCCTTCATGTGTTCCTCTAACAGAATCATGACCAGTGATTTTAAATCCAACTCTTGTTTTTCTGGTGTGTTGGGGTATCCAGGTCTTGCTGTTGTTGCAGAGTTGCGTTCAGATGCTGCCATAATGCCTTAGTTTCTGTTAGTAATGTTCACATGTTTGCCTTTAGCCATCTAGTTCTCACTGGTGTTAGATGGTCTTATTGTCACTGGCTGGTGCTTCAACCTCCTGTGGAACTTTAAGGCTATTTCTGTGACACTGGATGACTGGGTTTCCTTTGGCCCAGATTGCTGATGTGCTGCCTTCCTCTTTTGTGCCATTGGAACCCTACTGAGTCTTGCCCCAAGCAATGTTATAATTGGGTTGTATCAGTGAACCAGGTGCTCCCTGTGTGCTCTGTCATGGCTGGAAGATAGAGTCACTCCCTCTGCTTATCCTCATGTAGGACACAGGCCCCAAGACAGGCTGGCTGGCAGATAAACCACCTATGTGCTCAGGTCCTGGGCACAGGCAGACCCCTGGTGGTTTGTGCTCCCCAGTGCTCTTAAACTCTTATGTTTTGTTTTTGATGCTTGCATCTGATACTTCTGAATTCTTTCCAAGGTTTTCTATGTCCAGAGATGTCTCACTTTTTGATTTCTTTATTGTTTTTACTTCCACTTTTAGATCATGGATGGTTTTGTTCAGTTCCTTCATTTGATTGTTTGTGTTTCCCTGTAATTCTTTAAGGGATTTTTGTGTTTCCTCTTTAAGGGCTTCTGCCTGTTGACCAATGATCTCCGTTATTTCTCTAAGGGATTTTTGTGTTTCCTCTTTAAGGGCTTTTACCTGTTGACCAATGTTCTCCTATATTTCTTGAAGAGAGTTATTCAAGTCTTCCTTGAAGCCCTCTATCAGCATCATGAGATACGATTTTAAATCCGACTGCTTTTCCTGTGTATTGGGGTATCTGGGACTTGCTGTGGTGGGAAAACTAGGTTCTGATGTTGTCATGAGGCCTCGGTTTCTGTTGGTAGGGTTCTTGTGCTTGCCTTTTGCCATCTGGTTATCTCTGGTGTTAGTTGGTATTGTTGTCTCTGGCTGGAGTTTGTTCCTCCTGTGGGCCTGTAAACCTGTGTTCTTACTCCTCTGAAGTCAGAATTGAAAGCACTTCCATCCCTCCTGCTCCACTGATCTTATTCCCTGTGTGCTCCTCACTCTTCCCCTCCAGAGAGAAGGTGGAGATCTCACCTCTGTGCTCAGAAGTTAAAGTGCTGCTAGGAGATCACTCTCTCCTGGCAGGATGTGCATAGAAGGCTGTGTAGTCTCCTGGCTCCCTGGTGCAAATGGTGGCAGGAAGACTTTTGTCCCAGCTGCTCCACTGATCTAGGCCCTGTGTGCTCTTAGCTGGGTCCCCTCCAAAGAGAAAGTGGACATCTCATTCTGCACCCAGAAGTGAAAGCACTGCTGGGAGATCACTCTCTCCTGGCAGGCTATGCACAGTAGGCTGTAGAGTCTCCCAGTTCCCTGGTGCCAGTGGTGGCAGGGCTTTGTATGATTTTATTAAAAATATTTTCTTTACCTTTGATGCCAAATTTCTAAGCCATCATTCAAATATATGGATGTTTACTAGTGTCCCAATGCTCTCAAAAGTTCCATTCATATTTTACTTCCATTTTACATTTTTGAATGAATGATGCAGTTCTCATATCTATTCTTTAAGACTGATATCAGTTGCTATATGATCCATTCTGTTAATGAGGCTTTCACTAATCTTTTAACAAGTACTTTTGAGGTTTTTTTATTTCAAGCATTTGATTTTTTATTCATCAGTTCTATCTCTTCATTGACTTAAGTTTTTATATTTTCTGTTGAATTTCTTGATTCATTCAGCATTTTTGTCTAAAGTTCATTCATATCATCCTGTTTAAAAGTAGTTATAATTCTTATTTTAAATACTTTATCTCTAAATACTTCTAAATTATTCCTATCATATGAAATTATAAATATTCAAAATCATAGTTATTTTTAATTTTTTGCATTTATTCATTAATTCATTTCACATCCCCATTGCTGTGACCCAGTCCCCCCTTCAGACAGTCCCTGCCCCAATTTCCCCATCCTCTTCTCTTCTAAGAGAATGGGACCCCTGTGGTTATCCCGTGCCCTGGCATATCAAGTCTCTGTATACACTCCCACTGAGGCCAGATAAGGAAGCCCAGTTAGGAGAATGGACTCCACAGTCAGGCTACAGCTTTAGAGACAGCCCCCACTCCTGTTGTTGGGGGTTCCTCATGAAGACTGAGCTGCACATCTGCTAGATATGTGCCAAAGGCCTCAATTCAGCCTGTATGCTTTTTGGTAAATTTCTCAGTTTCTGATAGCCTCCAAGGGTCCAGGTCAGTTTACTGTGTTGGTCTACCTATAGAAATTCTACCTTCTTCGGGGGTCTCAATTGTTCCCCCAGTTCTTCCATAACAATTTCCAAGCTTTGTCCCTTGTTTAATGATGGCTCTCTAAGCCTGTTTTAGTTGATTGCTGTGTGGAGCCTTTCAGAGGACAGGTATGTTAGGGTTCTGTCTGCAAAAATGACAGAGTAACATTAATACTGTCAAGGACTGCTGCTTGCCCATGGGATGAGTCTCCAGTTGGGCTGGTTATTGCTTGGACATTCCCTCAGTTTCTGTTCCGTCTTTGTCCCTGTATTTCTTTTAGACAGGACAAATTTTTGGTTAAAATTTATATTTTGATGGAATCTCAAGGTGGTTGCTCTCCTTATCCCTCCATTGTGAATCCTACCTGGCTATAGGAGGTGGCCTCTTCAGGTACCATAACTCCAGTGCTATGCATCTCTGTTAAGATCACCCACATTGACTCTTGAAAGCCTCTCATTGGAGATCTCTTGCTTGTCCTAGAGATGATCCCCCCATCACCCCACCTCTGCCAGCTTCAGATTTTCATTCACTCTAATGGTCCTCTGGGCCCCCTCTCCTGTTGATCTCAACAACAGATCCTGTCCCCCTTCTCATTACGTTTCCTGCCCATTTCCCTCCCTACATTTGCCTCCTATGTTTATTTTATTCCTCCTTCTAACTATGAATCAAGAATCATGACTTAGGCCTTCCTTTTCGTTTAGTTTTGTTGTGTCTGTGGACTGTATATCATGGATAAACTGTACTTAATGGCTAATATCCACTTATAAGTGCATGCATGTCCTTTTGGGTCTGGGTGACCTCACTCAAGATGATATTCTCAAGTTCCATCTATTTGCCTGCAAAAGCCATGATGTCCTTGTTTTTAATAGCTGAATAGTATTCCATTGTATAAATGAACCACATTTTCCTTACCTATTCTTCCATTGAGGAACATCAGGGTTCTTGTACATTTCTCTTCTGTTATTCATATGCTATGAATATAGTTGACACATGTCCTCATGGTATCATGGAGTGTCTTTTGGGTATATGGCCAGGAGCATTACAGCAGGTCTTCATGTAAAACTATTTCCAATTTTCTGAGACAAAATCACATTGATTCTAAAATAGTTGTACAAGTTTGCATTTGCTCCAGCCATGGAGGAGTGTTTCCAATTCTCTACATTCTTGCCAGCATGGGCTGTCACTTGAGTATTTCGTCTTAGCCCATTCGGATGTGTGTAAGATGGAATCTCAGGGTAGTTTTGATTTGCATTACTCTGATGAATATGTATATTGAACATTTCTTTAAGTGCTTTTCAGCTGCTGGAGAGTCTCCTATTGTGAACTCTTTTTAGCTCTGGACCTCATTTTTAAATTGGGTTATTTTGTTTGTTAGTGACTAACATTAAATTCTTTATAAATTTTAGATATTAGGCTCTGTCTGATGTAAGGTTAGTAAAGATATTTTCCCAATATGTATGCTGCCTTTTGTCCCTTGCCTTACAAAATCTTTGCAGTTTTATGAGGTCTAATTTATCAATTGTTGATCTTAGACCCTGAGCAATAAGTTGTGTCATATACCAATGCATTTAATGCTACCCCCCACTTTCTTTTCTATTAGATTTAATGTATCTTGTTTCGTCTTGGGTTCTTTGATCCACTTAGACTTGTGTTGCACAGGGTGATAAATATGGTTATATTTACAATTTTCTACATGAAGACATCCAGTTACACAAGCATCATTTGTTGAAGATGCTTTCTTTTTTCTATTGTATGATTTTGGTTTTCTGTTCAAAAATCAAATGTCAGTAGGTTTGTGGATTTATTCTGGGTCTTAAATACGATTCCATTGATCAACCTGTCTATTTCTATACCAGTACCGTGCAGTTTTATGACTATTGCTCTGTAATAAAATTTGAAATAATGGATAATGATTCCATTAGAAGTTATTTTATGGATCATGATAATTTTAACTATCCTAGGTTTTTGTTTGTGTTTTCATATGAAGTTGAGAATTGGTCTTTCAAGGTCTGTGAAAAAATTGGCTTGAACATTTGATGGAAATTGCTTAGATTGCTTTTGTTATGATGGCCATTTTTACTATGTTGATCCTACCAATTCCTTGAGTATCAGAGATCTTTCCATCTTCTGATACCTTGTTCAATTTCTTCAGGAACTTGAAGTTCTTCTTGTACAGGTCTTTTATTTACTTGGTTAGACTTAAACCAAGATATATAATATTATTTGTGACTATTATGAACTGTGTTATCTCCCTAATTTCTTTCTCATCCCATTTACCATTTATATAAATTGGAGCTATAGATTTCTTTGAGCTAATTTTATATACAGCCACTTTGCTAAAGGTGGTTATTATCTGTAGGAGTTCATTGGTAAAATTTTGGGATTATCTTATGTA
Source organism: Apodemus sylvaticus (assembly GCF_947179515.1). NCBI lineage: Eukaryota > Metazoa > Chordata > Mammalia > Rodentia > Muridae > Apodemus > Apodemus sylvaticus. The sequence goes on from NC_067495.1 coordinate 37,138,789, forward strand.
TACTATAATATTATCTATAAAGTGATGCCTTGACTTCTTCTTTTCCAAATTGTATCATGTTGATCTTCCTTTGTTGTTTTATTGCTCTAGATATAACTTCAAGTAGTATATTGAATAGATAGGGAGATAGAGGGAAGCCTTGTCTTGTCCCTGATTTAGTGGAATAGTATTAAGTTTCTCTCCATTTAATTGGATGTTGGTTATTAGTTAATATATATTGCTTATTTGTGTTGAGGCATGCACATTGTATCCCTCATCTTTCTAAGAAATTTAGCATGAAGGTGTCTTGGATTTTGTCAAATGTTTTGCAGTATCTAATGAGTTGAACATATGTTTTTTTTTTTCAGTTTCTTTATATGATGTATTATGTTGATGGATTTTCATATATTGCACAATCCCTGCATCCCTGTAAGGAAGCCTGTTTGGTTTTGATAAATGAAATATTTGATGTATTCTTGCATTCCATTTTGTGATTATTTTATTGAGTAATTTTGCATAGGTGTTCATAAGTGAAATTGACCTAAAATTTTCTTTTTTTTTAAATTTTTTTATTCGATATAATTTATTTACATTTCAAATGATTTCCCCTTTTCTAGCCCCCCCCCTCCCCGAAAGTCCCGTAAGCCCCCTTCTCTTCCCCTGTCCTCCCACCCACCCCTTCCCGCTTCGCCGTTCTGGTTTTGCCGAATACTGTTTCACTGAGTCTTTCCAGAACCAGGGGCCACTCCTCCTTTCTTCTTGTACCTCATTTGATGTGTGGATTATGTTTTGGGTATTCCAGTTTTCCAGGCTAATGTCCACTTATTAGTGAGTGCATAACATGACTGATCTTTTGAGACTGGGTTACCTCACTTATTATGATGTTCTCCAGCTCCATCCATTTGCCTAAGAATTTCATGAAGTCATTATTTCTAATGGCTGAATAGTACTCCATTGTGTAGATATACTACAATTTTTGCATCCACTCTTCTGTTGAGGGACACCTGGGTTGTTTCCAGCATCTGGCTATTATAAATAGGGCTGCTATGAACATAGTAGAGCATGTATCCTTATTACATGAGGAATCCTCTGGGTATATGCCCAGGAGTGGTATAGCAGGATGTTCTGGAAGTGAGGCGCCCAGTTTTCGGAGGAACCGCCAGACTGATTTCCAGAGTGGTTGTACCAATTTTCAACCCCACCAGCAGTAGAGGAGTGTTCCTCTTTCTCCACACCCTCTCCAACACCTGCTGTCTCCTGAATTTTTAATCTTAGCCATTCTGACTGGTGTAAGGTGAAATCTCAGGGTTGTTTTGATTTGCATTTCCCTAATGACTAATGAAATTGAGCATTTTTTTTAAGATGCTTCTCCGCCATCCGAAGGTCTTCAGGTGAGAATTCTTTGTTTAACTCTATACCCCATTTTTTAATAGGGTTGTTCGGTTTTCTGGAGTCTAACTTCTTGAGTTCTTTATATATATTGGATATTAGCCCTCTATCTGATGTAGGATTGGTGAAGATCTTTTCCCAATTTGTTGGTTGCCGATTTGTCCTCTTGATGGTGTCCTTTGCCTTACAGAAACTTTGTAATTTTATGAGGTCCCATTTGTCAATTCTTGCTCTTAGAGCATACACTATTGGTGTTCTGTTCAGAAACTTTCTCCCTGTACCGATGTCCTCAAGGGTCTTCCCCAGTTTCTTTTCTATTAGCTTCAGAGTGTCTGGCTTTATGTGGAGGTCCTTGATCCATTTGGATTTGAGCTTAGTACAAGGAGACAAGGATGGATCAATTCGCATTCTTCTGCATGCTGACCTCCAGTTGAACCAGCACCATTTGTTGAAAAGGCTATCTTTTTTCCATTGGATGTTTTCAGCCCCTTTGTCGAGGATCAAGTGGCCATAGGTGTGTGGGTTCATTTCTGGATCTTCAGTCCTGTTCCATTGATCTGCCTGCTTGTCACTGTACCAATACCATGCAGTTTTTAATACTATTGCTCTGTAGTATTGCTTGAGGTCAGGGATACTGATTCCCCCAGAATTTCTTTTGTTGCTGAGAATAGTTTTACCTATCCTGGGTTCTTTGTTATTCCAGATGAATTTGAGAATTGCTCTTTCTAACTCTGTGAAGAATTGAGTTGGGATTTTGATGGGTATTGCATTGAATCTGTATATTGCTTTTGGCACAATGGCCATTTTAACTATATTGATCCTGCCGATCCATGAGCATGGGAGGTTTTCCCATTTTTTGAGGTCTTCTTCCATTTCCTTCTTCAGAGTCTTGAAGTTCTTTTCATACAGATCTTTCACATGTTTGGTAAGAGTCACCCCAAGGTACTTTATGCTGTTTGTGGCTATTGTGAAGGGGGTCATTTCCCTAATTTCTTTCTCAGCCTGCTTATCCTTTGAGTATAGGAAGACCACTGATTTGCTTGAGTTGATTTTATAACCTGCCACTTTGCTGAAGTTGTTTATCAGCTGTAGGAGCTCTCTAGTGGAGTTTTTGGGTCACTTAGGTAGACTATCATGTCGTCTGCTTAAAGTCTTGGAGAGAACAGGAATTCAAGGCCCATACCTAAACATAGTAAAAGCAATATACAGCAAACCGGTAGCCAGCATCAAACTAAATGGAGATAAACTTGAAGCAATCCCACTGAAATCAGGGACCAGACAAGGCTGCCCCCTTTCTCCTTATCTTTTCAATATTGTACTTGAGGTACTAGCTCGGGCAATTCGACAACATAAGGAGGTCAAAGGGATAAAAATTGGAAAGGAAGAAGTCAAACTATCATTATTTGCAGACAACATGATAGTCTACCTAAGTGACCTAAAATTTTCTTTCTTTGTTGAGTGGTTGGGTAGTTTAGGTATGAATGTAGCTGTGGCCTCATAGAATGAGTTCAACACTGTTCCTTCTGTTCTATTTCTATAGAATTGCTTGGGTGTTTGAAGAGATTTGGCATTAGCTTTTCTTTGAAATCATGGAAGAATTCTACACTAAAATGATCTGGCTCTGGACATTTTGTTTGTGTGTTTTTTTGATTGAGAGACTTTGTTGTTGTTGTTAAAACACTTTATTCAGAGGCTTGGGAAAAAGTTTGGAGAAGCACAGGCTGTCGGAGGGTATGCTGTCCTCAACAGGGCAGGCCTTATAGATCTCCCAGTTACTAGGAGCCTGTAATAGTACTGTGGCATTAACTTCAGCTGAGAGATTTGTAATGACAGTTTGTATTTCCTTCAGGATTATAGGACTGTTTAAATTTTTTCCTGACCTTCATTTTGTTTTGGTAAGTGGTATCAATAAAAAAAAAATGATCCATTTCATTTAGAGTTTCCAATTTAGTGAGCTGCAAGCTTTTGAATAAGACCTAATGATTGTTTGGATTTCCTCAGTGTCTGTTATTATGTCTCCCTTTTCATTTTGGTAATTTGGATATTATCTCTCTATCTTTTAGTTAATTTGGATAAGGGTTTAGCTATCTTGTTTATTTTCTTAGAGAATCCACTCTTGGTTTTGGTTTTTGATTCTTTATGTTGTCCTCTCCATTACTAATATATTGATTTCCGTTCAGTTTATTTCCTGCCATCTACTCCTCTTAGATGTGTTTGCTTCTTTTTTTATAGAGATTCCAGTATTTTTAATTTGCTAATATGATTAACTCTCTGATTCCTTTATGAAGGCATTTTAAATCTATGAACTTCACTTATAACTGCTTTCATTGGTGTCCCATAATTTTGTGAATTTTGTGCCATTATTTTCAATGAATTCTAGAAAGTAATTTATTTCTTTGTTTCTTCACTGACACAATCATCATTGAATATAGAGTAATTCAGTTTTCATGAGTTTTTAGGCTGTTTGTTCCTTCTGTTGTTGTTGAAGCCCACCTTTAATCCATGGTAATCTGATAAGATGCAAGGGGTTATGTCAAAGTTCTTGTATCTGTTGAGCCTTGCTTTATGAGCAAGTATGCTTTCAATTTTGAAAAATGTTCTGTGAGTTGTTGAGACAAAAAATATATTCTTATATGTTGGGGTAAAATGTTCTGTCAATATCTGTTATAGCCATTTGAGTGATAATGACTGTTAGTTTTATTGTCTTTGTGCTTAGTTTCAGTCTCTAAAATCTATCCATTGAAGAGAGTAGGGTGCTGAAGTCCCCCACTATTAATGTGTTGAGTTTGGTGTGTGATTTAAATTTTAGTAACATTCGTTTTATGAATGTTGGTGCTCTGGCATTTGGGGCATAGATGTTCATAATTGAGATATAATATTGGTAGATTTTTTTATTAGGTATTTTCTTTATTTACATTTCGAATGTTATCACCTTTCCATGGTTCCCCTCCTCTAACCCCATAGTCCACCTCCTCCTCCTGCTCACTAACTCACCCATGCCTACTTCCCTGTCCAGGCATTCCCCTACACTGGGGTGATGAGCCTTCACAGGTCTAAAGCCCTCTATTCTCATTGATATCCAGCCAGGCCATCCTCTGCTACCCATGCAGCTGAAGCCATGGGTCCCTCCATGTATACTCTTTGGCTGGTGGTTATGTCCCCGGGAGCTCTGGGGGTACTGGCTGGTTCATATTGTTGTTCCTACTATGGGGCTGCAAACCCCTTCAGCTCCTTGGGTCCTTTGTTTAGCCCTTCCATTGGGGACACTGTGCTCAGTTCCATTGTTGGCTGAGAGCATCCCCCTCTATATTTGTTAGGCACTGGTAGGGACTCTCAGAAGACACCTATATCAGGCTCCTGTCAGCTAGAACTTGTTGGCATCCACCATAGTATCTGGGTTTGGTAACTGTATATGGGATAGATCCCCAGGTTGGGCAGTCTCTGGATAGTCTTTCTTTCAGTCTCTGCTCCATTGTTTGTCTTTGTTTTTCCTCCCATGGGTATTTTGTACACTTCTAAGAAGGACCAAAGTATCCACACTTTGGTCTTCCTTCTTCTTGAGCTTCATATGGTTTGTGAATTATATCTTGGGTATTCCAAGCTTCTGGGCTAATATCCACTTATCAGTGAGTGTTTACCATGTGAGTCTTTTGTGATTGGGTTACCTCACTCAGAATGATATTTTCTAGTTCCATTCATTTGCCTAAGAATTTCATGAATTCATTGTTTTTAATAGTAAGTAGTACTCCATTGTGTAAATATACCACATTTTCTGTATCCATTCATCTCTTGAGGGACATCTGGGTTCTTACCAGCTTCTGGCTATTGGTGGATTTTTCCTTTGATGACAATTAGGTGTCCTTCCTATCTCTTTCAATTAACTTTGGTTGAAAGTCTATTTTATTAAATATTCCATGGTACAGCAGAACTATCAACTCTTACCTTAGCTACTATGAAGATAAAATCCTTTGGTAATGTGAGGCACATTGAAGTATACAGTCTTATCACAATGAACAACAATGTCTAAAAATTGTTCTTATTTTGGATTTGTACCACAGTAAAAGACAAGATTTTAAGCTCTACTAAAAATAAAACAAAAAAAAAATAAACAAACAAAAAGACTTTTTTTAAGTTCATTTAATAACATGTCCATCATTTTTATGGTTGATATATATATATATATATATATATATATATATATATATATATATATATATATATATAATGTTGAATAAAATACACAATGAAAATAAAAATTTAAAGATAAAATGTTCACTCCAGCGTGCTTCTTGTATTCATACACTTTGAATACCTTTTTCCAGCTCTTTACTCTGAGGAAATAACTATATTTTTTGCAGAGATGTGTATCTTATATACAGCAGAATGATGGGTTGTTTTCATATCGATTCTCCTGTGTCTTTTTATCAGGGAATTGAGTCTATTGGTGTTATTTTGATTTGGTGGTTCTCTCTCTCTCTCTCTCTCTCTCTCTCTCTCTCTCTCTCTCTCTGTGTGTGTGTGTGTGTGTGTGTGTGTGTGTGTGTGTGTGTGTGTGCGTGCTTCCTTTACCTTTGGTTTACTTGTGGGGGTTATTTATTTCCTATGTTTGCTTGCTTTGCTTAGGTATAGTTAGGCTGCTTAGGTTGGAGTTTTCCTCTGTTTTCTGTAGGGCTTTATTTGGTGATATGCGGTGTTTAAGTTTAATTTTCTCATGGAATAAAGGCCTTGTTTTCTCCGTCTATGATGATTACAAGTTTTTCTGGGTATAGAAATCTGGGCTAACATCTCTGCCAATGGTAGAGATCAGAGGATAGCGTGCCACTCACCTTTGCCTACAGTATCCCAAGTGGTCCTGCTTTGTTTTCTTAAGGCATTCAGGATCAAAAGTAGAGAATTGGGCTTTCAAGGCAACCAGGGCTATAAACCCTGTCTTGAAAAACCAAGAGAGAGAGAGAGAGAGAGAGAGAGAGCTGAGATGTCTCATTTTCGAAAACTCTGGTTCCTTGAGCTTGTGTGTTATAAAGTATCTGTTATATTGACCCCTTTTTATTTCTATTTTTATTAACATCAAAATTCTTTTTCTAACTTGTGAATAATTTCACTAATGAGTTGTCAAATTTGTTTAACATTCTAATAAACTAGCTCTTCATTTCACTTCTATTTTGTATATGATTCATTTCTGTATCATTAATTTCTGACTTTATTTTGTTCATTTCTTAAAATCAAGTATTTTGGAGTTTTGGTTAAGTTTAACTTTGTGTTTGTTTCTTCCAAGGTTTTAATGTTTATGATAAGTTTGTTCATTTCGGATCTTTTGAATTTTTGATGTAGTCATAATCATCTCTAATATTTTGGCAGGAAACTGTGACAATTAGGTGTTAGTATGCAGTTTCTTCAGTTTTTTAAATTCTAGGTATAGGACCTTCTCTATTCCATTATTTTTTATTCCATTCTTTTTATTCCTTCTTTATTCCATTATTGTTAGCTAGAATACAAGATGATATTTAAGGGTTTCTATGTTTGTTGATATTTGCTTTGTGTCCTGATAAATCATCAGTTTGAGAGAGTGTTCTATTTGCTTCTGAAAATAATGTGCATTATTTGTTGTTTCAATGAAATGTTCTATAAATATGTTATATTCATTTGGTATATGATGTAAGTTAACTTCAGTAGTGATTCTCTATTTATAATTATCTGGATATTTACTAGTGAAATATGGTGCTGAATTCATCTAACATCATTGTGTTGGTAATAATCTATAATGTTATATTTAGTAGTATTGATTTTATGAAATTCAACATGACTATATTTACTGCATATATGTTCAGAATTGTAAGATTCTCATCATTGAATGCTTTGGTGATGAGTATAAAATGAGCTTTTTTTTTATATTGTCTAGCAATTTTGGAAATGAAGAATATTTTTCAAGTATTACTGAAGCTTGCTACATAATAATATTTGATTGAAAATATTCTGTATTTTTTAATCCTAAGGTTAATATCTATCTTTGATAGTTATGAGTTTGTTGGAGATAGCAAAAAATTATTCCATTTCCCTAATGCAATGTGCTAGTCATCAATATTCAGAGTTCTTTTAGAAAGATTTTGTAGTGTTGTCTTGAATCTTTCTGGTTAATTGTTGTGATATTTATTCCTTTGGAATCTTTATGTATTCATACTTCTTTTCAGACTTTGTAGAGCTGCCTGTGGTCATGAATTACTTTAGTGTATCTTACTTAGAAATGATTTTATATATTCAATTTTAAATGATATTTTGGTCCTTGCTGCCAACTTTATCTTTTCCTTCTATTCTCTTTTATTCTGTTGACCCATAAACATTTTCTACCTGGCACTCACACCCTCCCAACTAGGCTCTGACTCAAGTAAAGTATTTTCTTTTTTCTGAAGACTTACTAAGTCTTGCTTCAACCTAAACGTTGGATTCTGCCCTTTTAGTCCATCTCCAGGGCATTTGCACTCATGTTTCAGACCCAGAGTTTCCTTAGTTTTTCTCGATAACACCTTTCAGCTGTTGCTTACAGCACATCCCCTACCAACCTACTTAATAGCTCTTTACCAGGGACCTCAAAAGTAAGACATGGTGTGGACAGTAGACGACTAACTTCCAAGCAGCTAGGATAATGGTCTTAAGCTCACAACCACAGTGCTGCACCTACTCTAATAGGGACACACTTCCCAATAATGCCACTCCCTGGGCTAAGCATATACAAGTCATCATAGTCACAGATAAGGAAAGTTTCTTTAGAATAATAGAGACACTGAAAGTCAGAAGGGCGTCGGTGGATGTGTGCTATAGACACTGAGAGATCACAGATGTCAGTCTAGAATACTACCCTCACCAAAACTATCAATACCAAATGACAGATATTTCATGATAAAAACTAATTAAATAAAACCTGTTCATTAACTCAGCATAATGAGTGGCACTATAATCAAAACTTCATTCTAAAGAGAAGTTTAAATACATTCAAGCAGACACAAATATATATAATCCTAGAACAATAAGCCAAAATGGTAGGGGGCACACCACAACTAATAGCAGGAGTTGCTAAATACTGCTTGTTAATGACTTTTTAATATAAATGTGTGGAGCAAGTGGACTATATCACCAAACAGAAGAACTGATAAGATTGAGCAGGCTCAGATGCCAGGGAATCTCAGAAGTGAGAACTCAGAAGTAGAGCCAGCACTTTGCCAAACTATCTGATCTGGAACATGTAACCATGACACCCCACTGAGAGGGCCATGACAAATCAATCATGTAGGGACAGCACCTGAAGACCTTTATCATGCAAATAGAGAATATCAGATTAAGCCAATGTGAAGCATTTTTCCCTGGATCCCACCCTAATCCTAAAATGTCCCTGTCCACATGGAATAAAGTACACATTTCAGAGAATCATCTGAGATTGGCTGTTAGCATTAAGTTGTAATACTTTAGGGAAGAGTTTTCTCTCCCATAGCATTCATCACTGGACCTTGGATCCACTCAGCAGGCCAGTCTCATGCCCCTGCTGTAGCCACCCCAACCAGTTCTGACAATGGCATTGTCACTGCTTTGGTAGTAGGACAGAACTGGACCCCAGCTACTTGCCTACACGGGCTTCCCTCCTGAAAGCTATAACACTTTGTCTGTTCTGGCCAAACCAGAGACTCAAAGAATTTATCCATTCTGGTTCTGTGGAAGACAGTAACTGGAGACTCCTATCGTGACTGTGATCAGCCTCACTGAGCATCTGTAACAACCCTATTGGTGAGGCAGACCGGCAGCCTGGCATTAATGGTCTCAGTGGCCCCCAAAATCACACTAAAATATTGGATTAGATAACAAGATCCATCCATCTTTCTGTTATGCCCAAGAAACAAATAGCACTAGAAGGACAGATATCACCTTATAATAAAAAGATAAAAAAGGTATTCTGAGAAAATGGAACCTAGGAACAATTTTAATATATGACAAGACAAACTTAAAAACAAAACATATCAGATGAGATACCTATGGATGCTACACACACACACAAAAATCCACCAAGAATAAATTGAAATTTTTTTGTATGTATATATACATATATATGTGTGTGTGTGTGTGTGTGTAACTATATAACTATAGTTATATAGTTACACACACACACACACACACACATATATATGTATATATACATATATAACTGATATATATACACATATATATGTATATATATATGTGTATATACACATATATATATACATATATATGTGTATATATATCATATATATGTATATGATATATACACATATATATATATACACATATATATATACATATATATGTGTATATACACATATATATATATACACATATATATATACATATATATATACACATATATATGTATATATACACATATATATGTATATATACATATATAACTGATTGAAATTATATATATGAATCTGAACAAAAACATAGTAGTTTTTATATTCCTTTCATTCCTGTTGGCAGCAGGCCTCTAGGATTTCAGACAGAAGTGTGGATTAGAAGATGGAGTGCAGAAGAGACAGGAGATCTCATGGATATTGGGATTGCCAGAGGCCCCAGAAAGCAGGGGAATGGGGAGTGGTGATTTCACATAGTTGCTCCAAATGGCAGGAGGCCTCCATGGATAAAGGCAGAGTTGTGGTTTTAAAAAAACAAGTTGTGCAGAGGAGACAAGACAGAACTTACCACTACTGGGTTTGCCCACAGGGGACACCAGGCACAGAATTGTATTAGGAGTCTCTCCTGGTCATTTTTGATGTCTTCGGGCCTCCCCAGAATTGCAGGTAGAGGTGTGGACTGGAAAATGGAGCACAGAGCGGAGAGGGTAGACCTCAATGCTGCTGGGTTTTCCAGGAGAATCAGAAGACAGACAACTAGGGTATCAAGGTCTCACCTTGTGCTAGGTGGCAGCAGGTCTCTAAGGATGCAGGCAAAGATGTGGCATGGTGAATCTCTCCAAGACTTTGATCATAAAGGAGTGTTGGATTTTGTCAAAGGCTTTTTCAGCATCTAATGAGATGATCATGTGGTTTTTTTTCTTTCAATTTGTTTATATTCTAATGGCTTTTTTATGTTGAATCATCCCTATATCCCTGGGATGAAGCCTACTTAATTGTGGTGGATGGTGGTTTTTTGATGTGTTATCAGATTCATTTTGTAACTATTTTGTTGTGTGCTTTTGTAACAATGTACATAAGGTAAATTGGTCTGAAACACTTTGTTGAGTCTGTGTGGCTGATGTATTGTGGTGACTGTGAATTTATAGAATGAGTTTGGCAGTAATCATTTTCTTTCTGTTTTGTGGATTATTTTGAAGTGTTAGTATTGGCACTTCTTTGAAAGTCTGGCAGTATTCTGCATTAAAATCCTGAGGTCCTAGGGTTTTTTGGTTGGGATACTTTTAAGGACTGTTTTATTTCCTCAGGGTTTATGGTTTTTAAATTGTTTACTTGATTTTAACTTAATTTAGTTAAGTGTTATTTATCCAGAATAGCATCCAGTTCATTTATATTTTCTACTGCTGTGGCATACAGGATTTTTAATTAAGACATAATAGTTCTTCAAATTTCCTCCTTGTCCCTTTCCTTTCTGATTTGGGTAATTTGGATATTGTCTCTTTGACTTTTAGTTTAGCTAATGGCTTGTCTATCTTGCTGATTTTCTCAAAGAATTAGCTCTTGTTTTTATTGATTCTTTGTATGTTTCTCTTCATTTCTAATCTATTGATTTCAGCCCTGAGATAATTTCCTGTCTTCTAATCCAGTTGGATATGTTTGTTTTCTTTTTGTTCTAGAACTTTCAGAATTGCTGCTAAGTCAATTCTGAAATTGACTGAGAGCTCACTAATTTCTCCATAAAGGAACTTAGTGCTACAGACTTTCCTCTCAACACTGCTTTCATTGTGTCCCACAAGTTTGGATGGGTTGTTCATTCATTTTCAATAAAAATTGAGAAAGTATTTAATTTCCTTTTTTTCTTCTTTAACTCAGTGGTCATTTAATAGAGAATTGTTTGGTTCCCATGAGTCTTCAGGCTTTCTGTTGTTTCTGTTTTTGACTTCTATGTTTAATCCATGGTAGTCTGAATATATACAAGGGGCTTTTCCAATTTTTTTCTGTTGAGTCTTACTTTGTGGTTACATATATAGTCAGTATTGGAGAAGGTTCCATGAGGTACTGAGAAGAAAGTACACTCTTGTGTTTGAGTGAAATGTTCTGTAGATATATGTAAAATACATTTGAGTCATAATATACGTTAGTTTCATTATTTCTGTTCACTTTCTTTCCCCATGACTTGTCCCTTGGTGAGAGTGGGTTGCTAGAGTTTTCCATCGTAATGTATATGGGTTGATGAATGACTTAAGATTTCATAATGTTTCTTTTACAAATGTAAGCTCCTGTGAATTTTGGGCATAGATAATCAGACTTGAAATACCATCCTGGTGGATTTTTTTTAGTATAAAGTGTTATTCCACAGCTCTTTTGATCAATTTTGGTTGAAAGTCTATTTTACTATATACTAGTATGGTTTCTCCAGTTTGTTTCTTGAGTCCATTTGCTTGGAAAAACCTTTTTCAGCCCTTTGCGTTTTGGTAAAATCTATCTTTGAAGTGGAGGTGTATTTCTTGTATTCAGCAGAACGATGCATCTTATTTTCACATCCATTCTATTAGCCAGTGTGATTTTAATGAGGAATTGGGGCTACGATGTTGACAGATATTAATGTTCAATTATTGTTAATTCCTATTATGTCAGGGTCCAGCCTCAACACAGGATCAGAGTACTCAACTGGAAGCAGGGATATCTGGAAGGTACATAATAAATATACACGGACTACTTTTGGGGGTACAAGGTGACAGGCAATTTTTCAAAGCATGAAGTCTCTCTCTCTTCTGTCTCATTCTCTGCTCTCTTTCTTGCTTGCTCGCTGCTTGAAGCTACACACACTCCTCTGCATTCTCCTGCACACTCTGCTTTTCCTGAACCCCCACATATATATACAACTCTATGTGTTTCCCTTTCACTCTCATACATACTCTTCACACACATCACACAACCACACACACACAAACACACACATCACATGTACTCTTTTCACTCACACACATACTCTCCATACACACTTCACACTCTCTCCTCCTTCGCTCATCACATGCTCTATTCACTCACTATTCGATGCTGTTCTCATGCTCACTGGATTTTTCTTGCTCCAGGCTTTAATTGGTACTACAAAAACAGATAAAAAAGATGCTGTATAGTCAGTGCCAAATCAAATTCAAAAGAAAAACTATGTCACACAAAGAATGAAGAATTAAAAATTTTCCCAAAAGATTCAAGCTTCCCTATTCCCAGGCTTATAGCCAAAGTAATCATAATTGTAAACTTATCATTATTTAAACTTTAACTTTTAACTTATTATACTTTAGAACTCAGATCTCTGAAGACAGCTACTTATATTTTCTTGTAAAGCTCTAATCATAAATGACATGGGCAAAGCTGCCAGGCAGTGGCCAGAAAGAATCAAGTTAAAGCATAACTCAGTAGTTCCACTAGACTTCTGATTCTATACACTGCACACAATGACTCTCCTAAGAGTCCCAGTGTTTTGACATAGCTTTTTTTTCTTTTTTTAAAAATATTTTTATTTTCTATATTCTTTGTTTACATTCCAAATGATTTCCCCTTTCCCGGATCCCCCCTCCCCATATGTCCCATAAACCTTCTCTCCATCCCTTCTCCCATTACCTCCCTCCTTTTTCTCTGTCCTTATATTCTCCTCCAATGCTAGATCAATCCTTTCCAGGATCAGGACCCTCTCCATACTTCTTCATGGGAGTCATTTGTTATGCAATTTGTGCCTTGGGTATTCAGGGCTTCTGGGCTAATTAATATCTACTTATCAGAGATTGCATTCCATGTGTATTCTTTTGTGATTGGGTTACCTCACTTAGGATGATATTTTCCAGATCAAACCATTTGCCTAAAAATTTTGTGAATTCATTTTTTCTAATTGATGAGTAGTATTCCATTGTGTAAATATACCACATATTCTGTATCCATTCCTCGTTTGAGGGGCATCTGCGTTCTTTCCAGCTTCTGGCTGTTTTTTTTTTTTTTTCATGGCGCTCCATTCCTATCATGAGCATATCCTTAGATTTTTTTTTAAATTTATTGATATATTTATTTACATTTCAAATGATTTCTCCTTTTCTGGACCCCCACTCCCTGAACGTCCCATCAGTCCCCTTTCCTCCCCCAGTTTTCCCACCCAACCCTTCCCACATCCCTGTTCTGATTTTGCTCTATACTGCCTCATTGAGTCTTTCCAGAACAAGGGGCCACTCCTCCCTTCTTCTTGTACCTCATTTGATGTGTGGATTATGTTTTGGGTATTCCAGTTTTCTAGGTTAATATCCATTTATTAGTGAGTGCATAGCATTATTCATCTTTTGAGTCTGGGTTACCTCACTTAGTATGATGTTCTCCAGCTTCATCCATTTGCCTAAGAATTTCATGAATTCATTGTTTCTAATGGCTGAATAGTACTTCATTGTGTATATATACCACATTTTTTGCATCCACTCTTCTTTTGAGGGATACCTGGGCTCTTTCCAACTTCTGGCAATTATAAATAGGGCTGCTATGAACATAGTGGAACATGTATTCTTATTACATGCTAGGGAATCTTTTGGGTATATGCCCAGGAGTGTTATAGCAGGATCTTCTGGAAGTGAGGTGCCAAGTTTTCTGAGGAACCGCTAAACTGATTTCCAGAGTGGTTGTACCAATTTGCAACCCCACCAGCAGTGGAGGAGTGTTCCTCTTTCTCCACATCCTCACCAATTCCTGCTGTCTCCTGAATTTTTAATATTAGCCATTCTGACTGATGTAAGGTGAAATCCCAGGGTTGTTTTGATTTGCATTTCCTTACGGACTAATGAAGTTGAGCATTTTTAAGGATGTTTCTCCGCCATCCGAAGGTCTTCAGGTGAGAATTCTTTGTTTAACTCTGTACCCCATTTTTTAAATAGGGTTATTTGGTTTTCTGGAGTCTAACTTCTTGAGTTCTTTATATATATTGAATATTAGCCCTCTATCTGATTTGGATTGGTGAAGATCTTTTCCCAATTTGTTGGTTGCCGATTTGCCCTTTTGATGGTGTCCTTTGCCGTACAGAAACTTTGTAATTTTATGAGGTCCCATTTGTCAATTCTTGCTCTTAGAGCATATGCTATTGGTGTTCTGTTCAGAAACTTTCTCCCTTTACCAATGTCCTCAAGGGTCTTCCCCAGTTTCTTTTCTATTAGCTTCAGAGTGCCTGGCTCTATGTAGAGGTCCTTGATCAATTTGGATTTGAGCTTAGTACAAGGAGACAAGGATGGATCAATTCCAATTCTTCTGCATGCTGACCTCCAGTTGAACCAGCACCATTTGTTGAAAAGGCTATCTTTTTTCCATTGGATGTTTTCAGCCTCTTTGTCGAGGATCAAGTGGCCATAGGTGTGTGGGTTCATTTCTGGATCTTCAGTCCTGTTCCATTGATCTGCCTGCCTGTCACTGTACCAATACCATGCAGTTTTTAATACTATTGCTCTGTAGTATTGCTTGAGGTCAGGGATACTGATTCCCCCAGAATTTCTTTTGTTGCTGAGAATAGTTTTACCTATCCTGGGTTCTTTGTTATTCCAGATGAATTTGAGAATTGCTCTTTCTAACTCTGTGAAGAATTGAGTTGGGATTTTGATGGGTATTGCATTGAATCTGTATATTGCTTTTGGCAAAATGGCCATTTTAACTATATTGATCCTGCCGATCCATGAGCATGGGAGGTTTTCCCATTTTTTGAGGTCTTCTTCCATTTCCTTCTTCAGAGTCTTGAAGTTCTCTTCATACAGATCTTTCACATGTTTGGTAAGAGTCACCCCAAGGTACTTTATGCTGTTTGTGGCTATTGTGAAGGGGGTCATTTCCCTAATTTCTTTCTCAGCCTGCTTATCCTTTGAGTATAGGAAGGCCACTGATTTGCTTGAGTTGATTTTACAACCTGCTACTTTGCTGAAGTTGTTTATCAGCTGTAGGAGTTCTCTGGTGGAGTTTTTTTGGGTCACTAAGGTAGACTATCATGTCATCTGCAAATAATGAGAGTTTGACTTCTTCCTTTCCAATTTGTATCCCTTTGACCTCCTTATGTTTTCCAATTGCCTGAGCTAGTACCTCAAGTACAATATTGAAAAGATAAGGAGAAAGGGGGGCAGCCCTGTCTAGTCCCTGATTTTAGTGGGATTGCTTCAAGTTTCTCTCCATTTAGTTTGATGCTGGCTACCGGTTTGCTGTATATTGCTTTTACTATGTTTAGGTATGGGCCTTGAATTCCTGTTCTTTCCAAGAGTTTAAGCATGAAAGGATGCTGAATTTTGTCAAATGTTTTTCAGCATGCAATGAAATGACCATGTGTTTTTTTTTTCTTTGAGTTTGTTTACGTAGGGGATTGCATTGATGGATTTCGGTATATTGAACCAATCCTGCATCCCTGAGATAAAACCTACTTGATCACGGTGGATGATCGTTTTGATGTGTTCTTGGATTCGGTTGGCAAGAATTTTATTGAGTATTTTTGCAGCGATGTTCATAAGGGAGATTGGTCTGAAGTTTTCTTTCTTTGTTGGATCTTTCTGTGGTTTTGGAATCAGCGTAATTGTGGCTTCGTAGAAGGAATTGGGTAGGGTTCCTTCTGTTTCTATTTTGTGGAATAGTTTGAAGAGTATTGGTGTTAACTCTTCTTTGAAGGTCTGATAGAATTCTGCACTGTAACCATCTGGTCCTGTGCTTCTTTTGCTTGGAAGACTTTCTATGACCCCTTCTATTTCTTTAGGGGTTATGGGACTGTTTAGATGATCTATTTGGTCCTGATTTAATTTTGGTATTTGGTATTGATCTAGGAAATTGTCCATTTCCTCCAGATTCTCCAGTTGTATTGAGTATAGGCTTTTGTAATAGGATCTGATGATTTTTTGGATTTTCTCAGTTTCTATTGTAATATCTCCCATTTCATTTCTAATTTTGTTAATTTGGATACTTTCTCTGTGCCCTTTGGTCAGTCTGGCTAAGGGTTTATCTATCTTGTTGATTTTCTCAAAGAACCAGCTCCTGGTTTTGTTGATTCTTTGTATGGTTCTCTTTGTTTCCACTTGATTGATTTCAGCCATGAGTTTGGTGATTTCCTGTCTTCTACTCGTCCTGGGTGAAATAGCTTCTTTTTGTTCCAGGGCTTTCAGGTGTGTCATTAAGCTGCTATTATATGCTCTCTCCATTTTCTTTTTGGAGGCACTCAGGACTATGAGTTTTCCTCTTAGCACTGCTTTCATTGTGTCCCAAAGATTTGGGTATGTTGTGCCTTCACTTTCATTAACTTCTAAAAAGTCTCTGATTTCTTTCTTTCTTCTTTCAAGGCCCATACCTAAACATCATTAAAGCAATATACAGCAAACTGGTAGCCAGCCTCAAACTAAATGAAGAGAAACTTGAAGCAATCACGCTAAAATCAGGGACTAGACAGGGCTGCCCCCTTTCTCCTTATCTTTTCAATATTGCACTTGAGGTACTAGCTCGGGCAATTAGACAACATAAGGAGGTCAAAGGGATACCAATTGGAAAGGAAGAAGTCAAACTATCATTATTTTCAGATGACAGGATAGTCTACCTAAGTGACCCAAAAAACTGCACTAGAGAACTCCTACAGCTGATAAACAACTTCAGCAAAGTGGCAGGTTATAAAATCAACTCAAGCAAATCAGTGGCCTTCCTATACTCAAAGGATAAGCAGGCTGAGAACGAAATTAGGGAAATGACCTCCTTCACAATAGCCACAAACAGTATAAAGTACCTTGGGGTGACTCTTATCAAACATGTGAAAGATCTGTATGACAAGAACTTCAAGACTCTGAAGAAGGAAATGGAAGAAGACCTCAAAAAATGGGAAAACCTCCCATGCTCATGGATCAGCAGGATCAATATATTTAAAATGGCCATTTTGCCAAAAGCAATATACAGATTCAATGCAATACCCATCAAAATCCCAACTCAATTTTTCACAGAGTTAGAAAGAGCAATTATCAAATTCATCTGGAATAACAAAAAACCCAGGATAGGTAAAACTATTCTCAGCAACAAAAGAAATTCTGGGGGAATCAGTATCCTTGACCTCAAGCAATACTACAGAACAATAGTGTTAAAAACTGCATGGTATTGGTACAGTGACAGGCAGGCAGATCAATGGAACAGGATTGAAGATCCAGAAATGAACCCACATACCTATGGCCAATTGATCCTCGACAAAGAGGCTGAAAACATCCAATGGAAAAAAGATAGCCTTTTCAACAAATGGTGCTGGTTCAACTGGAGGTCAGCATGCAGAAGAATGCAAATTGATCCATCCTTGTCTCCTTGTACTAAGCTCAAACCCAAATTGATCAAGGACCTCCACATAGAGCCAGACACTCTGAAGTTAATAGAAAAGAAACTGGGGAAGACCCTTGAGAACATCGGTTCAGGGAAAAAGTTTCTGAACAGAACACCAATAGCATATGCTCTAAGATCAAGAATTGACAAATGGGACCTCATAACAAAGTTTCTGTACAGCAAAGGACACCATCAAAAGGACAAATAGGCAACCAACAAATTTGGAAAAGATCTTCACCAATCATACATCAGATAGAGGGCTAATATCCAATTAATATAAAGAACTCAAGAAGTTAGACTCTAGAAAACCAAACAACCCTATTATAAAATGGGGTACAAAGTTAAACAAAGAATTTTCACCGGAAGAATTTCGGATGGCGGAGAAACATCTTCAAAAATGCTCAACTTCATTAGTCATTAGGGAAATGAAAATCAAAACAACCCTGAGATTTCACCTTAAACCAGTCAGAATGGCTAAGATTAAAAATTCAGGAGACAGCAGGCTTTGGCGAGGATGTGGAGAAAGAGGAACACTCCTCCACTGCTGGTGGGGTTGTAAATTGGTACAACCACTATGGAAATCAGTCTGGCGGTTCCTCCGAAAACTGGGCACCTCACTTCCAGAAGATCCTGCTATACCACTCCTGGGCATATACCCAAAAGATTCCCCAACATGTAATAAGGATACATGCTCCACTATGTTCATAGCAGCCCTATTTATAATTGCTAGAAGTTGGAAAGAACCCAGGTATCCCTCAACAGAAGAGTGGATGCAAAAAATGTGGTATATATACACAATGTATACATAATTACATTTCAAATGATTTCCCCTTTTCTAGCCCCCCACTCCCCGAAAGTCCCTTAAGCCCCTTCTCTTCCCTTGTCCTCCCACCCACCCCTTCCCACTTCCCCGTTCTGGTTTTGCCGAATACTGTTTCACTGAGTCTTTCCAGAAACAGGGGCCACTCCTCCTTTCTTCTTGTACCTCATTTGATGTGTGGATTATGTTTTGGGTATTCCAGTTTTCTAGGTTAATATCCACTTATTAGTGAGTGCATACCATGATTCACCATTTGAGTCTGGGTTACCTCACTTAGTATGATGTTCTCTAGCTCCATCCATTTGCCTAAGAATTTCATGAATTCATTGTTTCTAATGGCTGAATAGTACTCCATTGTGTAGATATACCACATTTTTTGCATCCACTCTTCTGTTGAGGGATACCTGGGTTCTTTCCAGCATCTGGCAATTATAAATAGGGCTGCTATGAACATAGTAGAACATGTATCCTTATTACATGGTGGGGAATCCTCTGGGTATATGCCCAGGAGTGGTATAGCAGGAACTTCTCAAAGTGAGGTGGCCAGATTTCCGAGGAACCGCCAGACTGATTGCAGGAGTGGTTGTACCAATTTGCAACCCCACCAGTAGTGGAGGAGTGTTCCTCTTTCTCCACACCCTCTCCAACACCTGCTGTCTCCTGAATTATTTAATCTTAGCCATTCTGACTGGTATAAGATGAAATCTTAGGGTTGTTTTGATATGCATTTCCCTAATGACTAATGAAGTTGAGCATTTTTTAAGATGCTTCTCCGCCATCCGAAGTTCTTCAGGTGAGAATTCTTTGTTTAACTCTGAACCCCATTTTTTAATAGGGTTGTTTGGTTTTCTGGAGTCTAACTTCTTGAGTTCTTTATATATATTGGATATTAGCCCTCTATCTGATGTAGGATTGGTGAAGATCTTTTCCCATTTTGTTGGTTGCCGATTTGTCCTCTTGATGGTGTCCTTTGCCTTATAGAAACTTTGTAATTTTATGAGGTCCCATTTGTCAATTCTTGCTCTTAGAGCATACGCTATTGGTGTTCTGTTCAGAAACTTTCTCCCTGTACCGATGTCCTCAAGGGTCTTCCCCAGTTTCTTTTCTATTAGCTTCAGAGTGTCTGGCTTTATGTGGAGGTCCTTGATCCATTTGGATTTGAGCTTAGTACAAGGAGACAAGGATGGATCAATTCCCATTCTTCTGCATGCTGACCTCCAGTTGAACCAGCACCATTTGTTGAAAAGGCTATCTTTTTTCCATTGGATGTTTTCAGACTCTTTGTTGAGGATCAAGTGGCCATAGGTGTGTGGGTTCATTTCTGGATCTTCAGTCCTGTTCCATTGATCTGCCTGCCTGTCACTGTACCAATACCATGCAGTTTTTAACACGATTTCTCTGTAGTATTGCTTGATGTCAGGGATACTGATTCCCCCAGATTTACTTTTGTTGCTGAGAATAGTTTTAGCTATCCTGGATTTTTTGTTGTTCCAGATGAATTTGATTATTGCTCTTTCTAACTCTGTGAAGAACTGAGTTGGGATTTTGATGGGTATTGCATTGAATCTGTATATTGCTTTTTGGCAAAATGGCCATTTTAACTATATTGATTCTACCGATCCATGAGCATGGGAGGTTTTCCCATTTTTTGAGGTCTTCTTCCATTTCCTTCTTCAGAGTCTTGAAGTTCTTGTCATACAGATCTTTCACATGTTTGGTAAGAGTCACCACAAGATAGTTTATACTGTTTGTGGCTATTGTTAAGGGGGTTTTTTCCCTAATTTCTTTCTCAGCCTGCTTATCCTTTGAGTATAGGAAGGCCACTGATTTGCTTGAGTTGATTTTATAACATGCCATTTTGCTGAAGTTGTTTATCAGCTGTAGGAGCTCTCTAGTGGAGTTTTTTGGGTCACTTAGGTAGACTATCATGTCGTCTGCAAATAATGATAGTATGACTTCTTCCTTTCCAATTTGTATCCCTTTGACCTCCTTATGTTGTCAAATTGCCCGAGCTAGTACCTCAAGTACAATATTGAAAAGATAAGGAGAAAGGGGGCAGCCTTGTCTGGTCCCTGATTTCAGTGGTATTGCTTCAAGTTTCTCTCCATTTAGTTTGATGCTGGCTACCGGTTTGCTGTATATTGCTTTTACTATGTTTAGGTATGGGCCTTGAATTCCTGTTCTCTCCAAGACTTTAAGCATGAAAGGATGCTGAATTTTGTCAAATGCTTTTTCAGCATCCAATGAAATGACCATGTGTTTTTTTTCTTTGAGTTTGTTTATGTAGTGGATTGTATTGATGGATTTCCGTATATTGAACCAACCCAGCATTCCCGGGATAAAGCCTACTTGATCATGGTGGATGATCGTTTTGATGTGTTCTTGGATTCGGTTGGCAAGAATTTTATTGAGTATTTTTGCATCGATGTTCATAAGGGAAATTGGTCTGAAGTTCTCTTCCTTTGTCGGATCTTTGTGTGGCTTTGGTATCAGCGTATTTGTGGCTTCGTAGAAGGAATTGGGTAGTATTCCTTCTGTTTCTATTTTGTGGAATAGTTTGAAGAGTATTGGTGTTAATTCTTCTTTGAAGGTCTGATAGAATTCTGCACTGAAACCATCTGGTCCTGTGCTTTTTTTGGTTGGAAGGCTTTCTATGACTCCTTCTATTTCTTTAGGCATTATGGGACTGTTTAGATGGTCTAGTTGGTCCTGATTTAATTTTGGTATTTGGTATCTGTCAAGGAAATTGTCCATTTCCTCCAGATTCTCCAGTTGTGTTGAGTACAGTCTCTTGTAGTAGGATCTAATGATTTTTTTGATTTCCTCAGTTTCCGTTGTTATATCTCCCTTTTCATTTCTAAGTTTGTTAATTTGGATACTTTCTCTGTGCCCTTTGGTCAGTCTGGCTAAGGGTTTATCTATCTTGTTGATTTTCTCAAAGAACCAGCTCCTGGTTTTGTTGATTCTTTGTATGGTTCTCTTTGTTTCTACTTGATTGATTTCGGCCCTGAGTTTGATGATTTCCTGCCTTCTACTCCTCCTGGGTGAAATAGCTTCTTTTTGTTCCAGGGCTTTCAGGTGTGTCATTAAGCTGGTAATGTATGCTCTCTCCATTTTCTTTTTGGAGGCACTCAGGGCTATGAGTTTTCCTCTTAGCACTGCTTTCATTGTGTCCCGTAGATTTGGGTGTGTTGTGTTTTCATTTTCATTGTGTTCTAAAAAGTCTTTAATTTCTTTCTTTATTTCTTCCTTGACCAAGGTATCATTGAGTAGAGTATTGTTCAGTTTCTACGTGTATGTGGGTTTTCTGTTGTTTCTGTTGCTATTGAAGACCACTTTTACTCCATAGTGATCAGATAGGAGGCATGGGATTAGTTCGATCTTCTTATATTTGTTGAGGTCTGTCTTGTGACCAATTATATGGTCGATTTTGGAGAAGGTACCATGAGGTGCTGAGAAAAAGGCATATTCTTTTGTTTTAGGATAGAATGTTCTATATATATATATATCTGTTAAATCTAATTGGTCCAAAGCTTCAATTAGTTTCATTGTGTCCCTGTTTAGTTTCTGTTTTCCTGATCGGTCCATTGAGGAAAGTGCAGTGTTGAAGTCACCCACAATTATTGTGTTAGGTGCAATGTGTGCTTTGAGTTTTAATAAAGTTTCTTTTACGAAAGAGGGTGCCCTTGCATTTGGAGCATAGATGTTCAGGATTGAGAGTTCTTCTTGTTGTATTTTTCCATTGACCAGCAAGAAGTGTCCCTCAGAGTCTCTTTTGATGACTTTGGGTTGAAAGTCAATTTTATCTGATATTAAAATGGCTACTCCAGCTTGTTTCCTGAGACCATTTGCTTGTAAAATTGTCTTCCAGCCTTTTACTCTAAGGTAGTGTTTGTCTTTGACCCTGAGGTGTGTTTCCTGTAAGCAGCAAAATGTAGGGTCCTGTTTACCTATCCAGTCAGTTAGTCTGTGTCTTTTTATTGGGGCATTGAGTCCATTGATGTTAAGAGATATTAAGGAATAGTGATTGTTACTTCCTATCATTTTTGACGTTATTTTTTAAATTTGATTGCTTAACTACTTTTGGGTTTGATGAAAGGTTACTATCTTGCTTTTTCCAGGGTAAAGTTTCCCTCCTTGTATTGGTGTTGTCCTCCTATTATCCTTTTTAGGGCTGGGTTTGTGGATAGATATTGGGTAAACTTAGTTTTGTCATGAAATATCTTAGTTTCTCCATCTATGGTGATTGAGAGTTTTGCTGGATATAGTAGTTTTGGTTGGCATTTGTGTTCTCTTAGAGTCTGCATGAGATCTGCCCAGGACCTTCTAGCCTTCATAGTCTCAGGTGAAAAGTCTGCTGTGATTCTGATAGGTCTTCCTTTATATGTTACTTGGCCTTTTTCTCTTACTGCCTTTAATATTCTTTCTTTGTTTAGAACATTTGGTGTTTTGATTATTATGTGACAGGAAGTATTTCTGTTCTGGTCCAGTATGTTTGGAGTTCTGTAGGCTTCTTGTATATTCATGGGCATCTCTCTCTTTAGGTTAGGGAAGTTTTCTTCCATAATTTTATTGAAGATATTTGCTGGCCCTTTAAGTTGTAAATCTTCACTCTCATCTATGCCTATAATCCTTAGGTTTGGTCTTCTCATTGTGTCCTGGATTTCCTGGATATTTTGGGTTACAAGCTTTTTGCATTTTGCATTTTCTTTAACTGTTGAGTCCATGGTTTCTATGGAATCTTCAGCATCTGAGATTCTTTCTTCTATCTCTTGTATTTTGTTGTTGATATTTGCATCTATGTCCCCTGATTTCTTCCCAAGGCTTTCTATCTCCAAAGTTGTCTCCCTTTGAGTTTTCTTAGTTGTTTGTACTTCTGATTTTAGATCCTGGATGGTTTTGCTTAGCTCCTTCACTTGCTTGTTTGTGCTTTCCTGTAATTCTTTAAGAGATTTTTGTGTTTCCTCTTTCATGACCTCAGCCTGTTGACCAAAGTTCTCCTGTATTTCTTTAAGTGATTTTTGCGTTTCCTCATTGTTCGCTTTTGTATTCTCCTGGATTTCTTTCAATGATTTTTGTGTTTCCCTTGAAAGGGCTTCTAACTTTTCATCCATTTTCTCCTGAATTTCTTTAAGTATGTCCTTCATGTGTTCCTGTACCAGCATCCTGACCAGTGATTTTAAATCCAAATCTTGTTTTACTGGTGTAATGGGGTATCCAGGACATGTTGGTAGAGGAGAATTGGGTTCAGATGTTGCCATATTGCCTTGATTTCTGTTAGTGACATTCCTGCGTTTGCCTTTTGCCATCTAGTTCTCACTGGTGTTACTTGGTCTTGTCAGTGCTGGACTCACCAGTGCAAGCTGTCCCTTCCCCATTTGCCTCTGGTGCACAGCTTACCCCCTGCACTGCCTGTAGACAGGGTGCTGCTGCCCAGGCTGTTCAGATCCTGAAGCAGGCACCCGAAGGCTCTCTCTGGGGCCTGCTGGATTCACTGGAGCACACAGACTTCTCCCAGCTGGCTGCCCGGAAGCCCTGCTAGCCTCCCCGGAAGCCCCGCTAGCCTCTTGCAGGACCTGGAGATGTGGTGTGGCCGCCCAGGCTGATCTGGATCCGGAAGCAGAGAGAGTTGAGCCGAGGCCTCCCGCCTGAGGCCTTGCCCCAGATAGTGTCTATGGACCAGATGGAGCCTGTGTGCACCCCCAGGGAGGGCCGACAGTGTATGCTGCTGTGACCTTCTCTGTGTTCCGCTCACTCCGCTGGGCAGCCGATCCCCCAACCGGGCTGGCACACACAAGGTTAGCCTGGCCGCCCAGGCCCTGAGTCCAGGCAAAAGCCTGAGAGGCCAAGGTCCGAGCAAAGTTCCCCTAGGGCTATGACTGCTAATTGGGTCCGCCAGGTGACCAGGATGGCAGGCGTGCGCGCCCTTGTTCCCTGAAAGCGCCGGGAGAGTCTGCTGTGCTAACAACCTCCTGGGCGGGTTGACTCACAGATGGCCCACCAAGCCGCCCAGTTCTTGGGGTCAGTCCTGTGCCTTTTGGGGCCTAGACCCCCCCCCCCCCGCTTTGTTAGCCTCAGGCTATGCCTGTTACGGCTCTGCCCGCCAGAGCTCTCTGTCGTCCTGCAGGCAAAATGGCGGCATGTGCGCAGGCCCGGGCAAAAAACCTCCTGGCTGGGTTGGCGCCCCGATGGCCCCCCGAACAGCCCAGGGCCTGGGTGCAGGCCAACGCCCGTCGGGCTCAGACCCCCGCGGTGTTCGCCTCGGATTATGTTTGTGTACCTCAGTCTGTCCGATGTCTCTGGAGACCGAAACCAAGCTGGAGGTGAGCTTCTCCTGACTGGCAGGAGGCCGCGTTCTGAAGTGGCTCAGAAATTATCATTTTCATATGGGAAATAATACTCATTGACCAACAGAAAGCCTTATATTTAAAGACTAAGGCTTCAGATGTCTGCTTCTTCATTTTTGAGAATTGTGTTTCGCAAAGGAAATGAACTGTTCTTCCCTGTATTCTGGAAACAGAATTATAATTTTGTCCATTGAGTCAGATCTTCAAAGCATGAGCTAACTCTGTGTTACTCTGTCACAACCAAAAGTCTATATATCATAGGGCATAGAATAAGGTCAACTATCAAAAAGAGAAAAACACCTACCTCAACAAGGGTGTAATACTCAAAATAAAATTAAACCTTTCAAAAGGTGGCTCTAGGGTAGACAGATGGAAATAGTTGTTTGCATTTTTGGAGAATCCAAGTTCTTAGAAAATTTCCCAGAGGCTTATAGGAGAGTAAAGACAACTCTCCAAACCTTTCATCATCTTGTCCACAGACATTTAGCTCTATAATCAGGTATCCTAGCTATGGGTTTAAGAGCAAGCCAGTGGCCATCTTCTACAGTATAGCTTGTTGCTCAGCTGGGAGATTATCCAACTGGCATTTTCTAAAATGACAGATTGTACAGGATTCTAATCTGAGGAAAAGGAAACACACAAAAAACTGCATCCAGGCTTCTATGCATATAACTGACCCAAGATAAGGACATTTTATTCCAAGCATCTCCTTGGGATTGTTAGTCATCTTATAACGGATCTGTCACAATGTCTGCCCTATTCTTAATCCACAATTCCAACTTATCTACACATGGTTCCTCAGGATATTCTATGTCTTGTCTCTAAAAGACAAGTTCAAATGATAAGCAAAGGAAGGAAGGCACCTTGGTGCTGTTACATAGACAGATAAACACCTGCATAAATTAAATTAAGACACATCAGTCTTCTAGGATCTTACCAGAATACCAGAAGAACACCTTTAATCCTATGTAATTTGGACACTTGTCACTATAGTCCTTTTATTCTCTAAACCTTGGAGATTTTTACCTTAGAGTCTAAGGTAAAACATAAGATCCCTTCATCATGTTTTCTCTCATAGACATGAACTTTAGTGGAGAAGGCAGGTAAATAGGTGAATGAATAGATTTCTCACTAGCTTATGTGTACTCTTATTTTACAAATGAGCCTGGTGAATTACAATTTGCACTTTGTAAACATTTTTACCTACCATTTGAAAGTCTTCCTCTTCTTAACTACTGAGACTCAGGAAGTCCAATTCTTCATTCCTGAGAACTTCTCTGTTACTCAAAGGAAGTAGACTTCTGAACCTGCAGCATGGGCACAGCCCTTTCCCATTCTCATACCACCTCAGGAAATTTAACTGATCTAGAGCACCATAAGTCTCCAGGATCCTGACTCCCCATAGACATAATATGCCTGATGGATCTCTTTGCTCTTTTCTGCTTAGGCCAGAGTCTCTCTTCCAATCCTAACCATGAATAGCTCAGGGAAGTATTGGCATCAGCAAGGTCATTCTGCTTTAAGATAACATTTTACCAAAATACCAAGTTAGCACTGCCCCAGGTATGGTCAGAGGGCCCTTTATCGAGCAAAACATGTAAAGCAGGACCCTGCCACTAGACTCTGAACTACCAACAAACACCTTCTCTACATTCTTCAACCTGTAGTCACAAAGTCACTTAGCAGCAAGAACCACTTTGACATGGGAAAGGAAAGTTGGGGGATTTTTTAACAATAACTTTAGGTGTTTTCCTGGGATTTTTGAACACAGTGGCCAAATTAGGTGGAGGTTGCATATGCAATTACCAGTGTCATGGGTTCTAGTGAAATCAAACAACATCATCCATTGTTCAGTCTGTGGCTCAGTTAGTAGCAGTCTCAACCAACCTATACATAAACTATAAGTTATAAATGATTGTAATCTGAGGACAAGAAATTTCAACCCGTTACTCTCCAGATAAGCCATTGGCTTGATCATGGACATGGGCCCCAACCATCTTCTTGCGATTACTGGGCAACCATTTATGATCTTTTTGTCTGTTACAATCTCTCTCCTCTATAAATCTCATCACCACAATCAATGCATGCATGGTCCCTCAGGATTTTTTTTGTTTGTTTGTTTAAAATTTTTTATTCGATTTATTTTTATTTACATTTCAAATGATTTCCCCTTTTCTAGCCCCCCCACTCCCTGAAAGTCCCGTAAGCCCCCTTCTCTCCCCCTGTCCTCCCACCCACCCCTTCCCACTTCCCCGTTCTGGTTTTGCTGAATACTGATTCACTGAGTCTTTCCAGAACAAGGGGCCCCTTGTTCAGGATTATTTTTTTTATTTACTTTCTCCAAAGAAATCCAATTCCCTTTGGGAATTCTAACTTTCTTTGTCCTCTGTGGGTCATCCACTTACAAATGACTACAGTTCAATTGACACACAAGGGAAGGCATTCTGCTATCACTTAAGTAGACTGACACACACATAGACATGTTCCAGAGATTCCAGCTCTTTATTCTCTTAAAAGGATGGCAGGAGCACATGTATACCTGTATCTATATTACTTTGTCCTTTCCCTACAACTATTTGTATTTTCAAAGACAACATACACGTTTTCCTTCATTTAGTTTTCTCTCAATGTGCAAGGGACATAGTCATTGAGAGAGACTGGTAAACAAATGTCTTTCCCTCTTCCAGACATCATACTCTGGATTGTTGTTGACCAGATACATACATATTTTAAAGCACACATAGAGTCTCTATTGGAGATAAGCAGGACTGAAAGTCCTCTCTGGATTCCTAGAGAATTAATATTTTCACTTGGCAAATGCATCTTACCACTCAATAGGAAGTCTTACTCTACTTAAGGACTGAGTGTCTAGAAGCCTATCTTCTCATCATTAAGAGCTTAAATGCTGCCAAGATGAAAATCCTGTGGCATAGGGACAGTCTGGTCACTGTTTTACTTCTCTCCCTCTCTAAAAATTCCAATCCATTAAGCCCCTCTTGTGTTGGCAAACTCTCTGAAAGTTGGTGTGCTATGAGTTTTAAACATCAATATGCCATGCCACAGATTTTGTTAGATTAGCCTGCCATAGCCCATGTGCTTTACAGCCTATTGTCTGAACAACCTAGCCATAGGCACAAACACCCACTTACTGACAACACTGGATGCCTACCCTCGGGATTCCAAGCACCAATTGCCACCTCTGCCCATGTGTCATATGGTTGGGAGTCTCAAAAGTGCTTCTAGTACCAAACAAACCTCCTTCCCTGTGTGAACATAGGATTATCGTTATACTCCATCTATGCATGTGTTATGTTGCTGCTATGACTTCTGCATTCTATGAGGTCTTACTTCCTCTCCAGGATGACACACAGAATCTATGGCCCTTCCTCTGTTCACCAACTGAATTCCAGCTACTTCTATGTGCTTAATTTAGCCTCTACCCTACCCCTTCTTCAATTTCTGATCAAAAGCAGGTCAGTAACAGGGTTTCCTTGACAAGGGAAAGATAAGTGGAAAGCCTTTCCTAAAAGAAAATTCTATAGGGACCTTATGCAAGATGGCCTAGTAAACAGGTGCCCCTCTACAAGTAATTAGTTATACATGGGTCAGCTCTTGCAGTGTGTTTAGTATTGGAGCCATAGAGTGAAACATAACTACTGCTATTGCCTTGCCTCTTTTGGGCACTCTTCCATCCATGTATAATTGTCCCTCCATTCAAGCAGAGTTAGGGAGTCTTTGAGCTTCTCTCTGGTCCCTGTGTGGAATGGTTCTTGATCTAGGGGTAATCTATACCTTCAAGGACTTGTACTTATTATAAAATGGTCAACATGGAAATAATACAAAGGGAGCCTAGGGAACAAATTGGAGGAGGAAGGGGCTCTAGGAGCCTGAAAATAGCCCTCCTGGCCAGGGCAGAGAAGCAACCCTGGGGTCGCTGCCATTCCATTGATATATTGTGGGGTAGGGCATTATCAAGACAACTCTGCTTCAAGACATTGCTGAACCAAGATGAACCAATGCCAAGTTACCCTTGCCCCAGGTTCATTCTCCAATATTGTTGATGTATACATATTCCTTAATTTTTGCCTGCTACCTGAATCCCACTTGGGTCCCCCTATCTTTGCTGACTCTGACCTGATAAATTCCCCCAGTCTTAATCAGGGGATCCATCCAATGGGTCAAACACATCACATGGTAGTCAGTTTCACTAGACTCAAAGCAACGGAGAAGTACATGCAAGGAACCTAAAGGAAACTTCTCTTAAGATTAAAGAGGGATCCAAAGACCTGGATAAAAAAACAATGAGTCCAGGGGCAAAGACCAGATCAGCAAGATATCACCATATACAGAATGGGATACTCAATTTAAAATATTTCAAAGACATGCATAAAAAATTATGAACACTGAGCATAGGGATGAACCCTGGTACTATCACTGCACTATGCCAACATTCTGATTAGGGCATTTTCACAGAACCCTATGTCCAAGAGTGAAACAGGGTGGCCAGGGATACCAAGTGCTGAAAGGCAAGCTTTAGAACAGTGATTCTTAGCCTGTGTGTTACTACCCCTGTAGGGGTGATATAGCAGATATCCTGCATATAAGATATTTACAATATGATTCATAGCTGCAGAAAACTTACAGTGATAAATTACCAATTAAAATAATTGTATGGTTATGGATTATATGTTTTGAGGAACCTTATTAAAGTGCTGCAACATTAGGAAGGATAAGAACCACTGTTGAAGAGGATCCTGACCTAGAGATTAAGAAAAAACAAAAAAGAAATTACATATCCTAGTTGTGACCTGCTCTGTCTGGAATGGACAATGACACTAACCATCTCTTTGGGATCTCCAAGAAACCATTATGGTCTTTATTTCAAAATCTCTTACTCCTCCCTGCCTCAACAAATCAACACACAGACCCATAGAACCTTAGGATATTTTTATTTCTCCAAAGAACACCAAGTCCCTTTGGGATTTGTAATATGTTTACTCAACAGACATCTGGCGAGTCATAACTGTGGGTGGGACACATGCCAAAGAAAGGAATAGGATGCCATTCACTAGAGTGACAGACATATAGATACATTTCAGAGATGCTTGTTCTTATGTCTTCCATAAACTTCCAGTACTACACAGATACCTAGCTTACTCAGTTACTTACTGCATCTTCCTGTGTCTTCCATAAATAGATACATGTTTTCCTAAGTCATTGTGATAAGCTAACTTATCACATTGGTCATCAGGACCTTTACTCTCCCAGGACACAAAGAGTGCAGAGGACATCTACACTCTTCTTTTTTTTTTTTTTTTTTTTTTTTTTTTTTTTTTTTTTTGAAAAATGTAATTCTTTTTTTTTTATTCGATATAATTTATTTACAATTCAAATGATTTCCCCTTTTCTAGCCCCCCCACTCTCCAAAAGTCCCTTAAGCCCCCTTCTCTCCCCCTGCCCTCCCACCCACCCCTTCCCACTTCCCCGTTCTGGTTTTGCCGAATACTGCTTCACTGACTCTTTCCAGAACCAGGGGCCACTCCTCCTTTCTTCTTGTACCTCATTTGATGTGTGGATTATGTTTTGGGTACTCCAGTTTTCTAGGTTAATATCCACTTATTAGTGAGTGCATACCATGATTCACCTTTTGAGTCTGGGTTACCTCACTTAGTATGATGTTATCTAGCTCCATCCATTTGCCTAAGAATTTCATGAATTCATTGTTTCTAATGGCTGAATAGTACTCCATTGTGTAGATATACCACATTTTTTGCATCCACTCTTCTGTTGAGCGATACCAGGGTTCTTTCCAGCATCTGGCAATTATAAATAGAGCTGCTATGAACATAGTAGAGCATGTATCCTTATTACATGGTGAGGAATCCTCTGGGTATAAAATTCTTGCCAACCGAATCCAAGAACACATCAAAACGATCATCCACCATGATCAAGTAGGCTTTATCCTGGGAATGCAGGGTTGGTTCAATATACGGAAATCCATCAATGCAATTCACTACATAAACAAACTCAAAGAACAAAACCACATGGTCATTTCTTTTTTTTTTTCTTTTCTTTTTCTTTTTTTTTTTTTTTTTGAGAATCACCATCTATTTTTTATTAGATACTTTTTTAAAAATTTTTTTATTCCATATAATTTATTTACATTTCAAATGATTTCCCCTTTTCTAGCCCCCCCACTCCCCAAAAGTCCCGTAAGCCCCCTTCTCTTCCCTTGTCCTCCCACCCACCCCTTCCCACTTCCCCGTTCTGGTTTTGCCGAATACTGTTTCACTGAGTCTTTCCAGAACCAGGGGCCACTCCTCCTTTCTTCTTGTACCTCATTTGATGTGTGGATTATGTTTTGGGTATTCCAGTTTTCTAGGTTAATAACCACTTATTAGTGAGTGCATACCATGATTCACCATTTGAGTCTGGGTTACCTCACTTAGTATGATGTTCTCTAGCTCCATCCATTTGCCTAAGAAATTCATGAATTCATTGTTTCTAATGGCTGAATAGTACTCCATTGTGTAGATATACCACATTTTTTGCATCCACTCTTCTGTTGAGGGATACCTGGGTTCTTTCCAGCATCTGGCAATTATAAATAGGACTGCTATGAACATAGTAAAGCATGTATCCTTATTACATGGTGGGGAATCCTCTCTGTATATGCCCAGGAGTGGTATAGCAGGATCTTCTGGAAGTGAGGTGCCCAGTTTTCGGAGGAACCGCCAGACTGCTTTCCAGAGTGGTTGTACCAATTTGCAACCCCACCAGCAGTGGAGGAGTGTTCCTCTTTCTCCACACCCTCTCCAACACCTGCTGTCTCCTGAATTTTTAATCTTAGCCATTCTGACTGGTGTAAGATGAAATCTTAGGGTTGTTTTGATTTGCATTTCCCTAATGACTAATGAAGTTGAGCATTTTTTAAGATGCTTCTCCGCCATCCGAAGTTCTTCAGGTGAGAATTGTTTGTTTACCTCTGTACCCCATTTTTTAATAGGGTTGTTCGGTTTTCTGGAGTCTAACTTCTTGAGTTCTTTGTATATATTGGATATTAGCCCTCTATCTGATGTAGGATTGGTGAAGATCTTTTCCCAATTTGTTGGTTGCCGATCTGTCCTCTTGATGGTGTCCTTTGCCTTACAGAAACTTTGTAATTTTATGAGGTCCCATTTGTCAATTCTTGCTCTTAGAGCATAAGCTATTGGTGTTCTGTTCAGAAACTTTCTCCCTGTACCGATGTCCTCAAGGGTCTTCCCCATTTTATTTTCTATTAGCTTGAGAGTGTCTGGCTTTATGTGGAGGTCCTTGATCCATTTGGATTTGAGCTTAGTACAAGGAGACAAGAATGGGTCAATTCGCATTCTTCTGCATGCTGACCTCCAGTTGAACCAGAACCATTTGTTGAAAAGGCTATCTTTTTTCCATTGGATGTTTTCAGGCCCTTTGTCGAGGATCAAGTGGCCATAGGTGTGTGGGTTCATTTCTGGATCTTCAATCCTGTTCCATTGATCCTCCTGCCTGTCACTGTACCAATACCCTGCAGTTTTTAACACTATTGCTCTGTAGCATTGCTTGAGATCAGAGATACTGATTCCTCCAGATTTTCTTTTGTTGCTGAGAATAATTTTAGCTATCCTGGGTTTTTTGTTGTTCCAGATGAATTTGATAATTGCTCTTTCTAACTCTGTGAAGAATTGAGTTGGGATTTTGATGGGTATTGCATTGAATCTGTATATTGCTTTTGGCAAAATGGCCATTTTAGCTATATTGATTCTACCGATCCATGAGCACGGGAGGTTTTCCCATTTTTTGAGGTCTTCTTCCATTTCCTTCTTCAGAGTCTTGAAGTTCTTGTCATACAGATCTTTCACATGTTTGGTAAGAGTCACCCCAAGATACGTTATACTGTTTGTGGCTATTGTGAAGGGGGTCATTTCCCTAATTTCTTTCTCAGCCTGCTTATCCTTTGAGTATAGGAAGGCCACTGATTTGCTTGAGTTGATTTTATAACCTGCCCCTTTGCTGAAGTTGTTTATCAGCTGTAGGAGTTCTCTAGTGGAGTATTTTGGGTCACTTAGGTAGACTATAATGTCATCTGCAAATAATGATAGTTTGACTTCTTCCTTTCCAATGTGTATCCCTTTGACCTCCTTATGTTGTCGAATGGCCCGAGCTAGTACATCAAGTACAATATTGAAAAGATAAGGAGAAAGGGGGCAGCCTTGTCTGGTCCCTGATTTCAGTGGGATTGCTTCAAGTTTCTCTCCATTTAGTTTGATGCTGGCTACCGGTTTGCTGTATATTTTTTTTACTATGTTTAGGTATGGGCCTTGAATTCCTGTTCTCTCCAAGACTTTAAGCATGGATGCTGAAAAAGCATTTGACAAAATTCAGCATCCTTTCATGCTTAAAGTCCCAACAAATTGGGAAAAGATCTTCACCAATCCTACATCAGATAGAGGGCTAATATCCAATATATATAAAGAACTCAAGAAGTTAGACTCCAGAAAACCGAACAACCCTATTAAAAAATGGGGTACAGAGTTAAACAAAGAATTCTCACCTGAAGAACTTCGGATGGCGGAGAAGCATCTTAAAAAATGCTCAACTTCATGAGTCACTAGGGAAATGCAAATCAAAACAACCCTGAGATTTCATCTTACACCAGTCAGAATGGCTAAGATTAAAAATTCAGGAGACAGCAGGTGTTGGAGAGGGTGTGGAGAAAGAGGAACACTCCTCCACTGCTGGTGGGGTTGCAAATTGGTACAACCACTCTGGAAATCAGTCTGGCGGTTCCTCCGAAAACTGGGCACCTCACTTCCAGAAGATCCTGCTATACCACTCCTGGGCATATACACTCTTCTTAAGGAAACACAAAAATTGCCTAGGTTTACTCCACAGGATGACATTCGTGCACGTGTGTGTGTGTGTGTGTGTGTGTGTGTGTGTGTGTGTGTGTGTGCGCGCACACACACACACACACACACACACACAAATGGGGGAGGGAAGCCCTGTCACAAATATTCTGGGAATAGAACCCTTTATGGATTCAAGCACATTAACTTGAATTCACTTGAGGAATCCTCCTTCCACTCAATGACTGAAACTCCCTGTAAGATATTCTTCTCTAAGTTATAAACACTATCAGTCCAGACACTCAAATAGACTGACCTGCTATGATCCACATGATTCCAGGGCACATCCTCAGACTCATGAGAGCACAAGTACAGACACAACTACTGACAAGATAGGACCCATCTCTTCTTGGATGCCATCACTTCTTGCCAGCTGGGCCTACCTCCAGCCATCCTGTTGATGGGTAGGGCCCTAAAACACATCAATTACAAATAAATAATCATCCTATTCTCTGTGAACTCAGCATTGCACTTCAGCAACTACTCCATTCATGGTATGCTCTCCCATGGCCTCTGAACTTGTTAAGTCCCTGGTTCCTCTCCAGTGGACTAGAGAAAATACATATTACACACCCTATTTACAGGTCCCATTCACCCCAGCTTCCTCTACAGGCCACAGATGCCTGCCATAACCACTATATTAACTGTGATCCCACAGAAGCTTGGTTATCTTTGCATGGAAGAGGAAGATTGGAGGACATTCCTAGCATTGGTTCTGAAGAGTATTCTGTGATTTTTGAGATGTATGGCCAAGAAATGAGATTTATTCTAATAATACTACTTAGGCCTGGGCCAGCTATTGCAGGAAGGGAGACACACTCAAGTGAATCCATTCCATATACTGTTACATCTACCTCATTTCTTCTGGGAACACTGATGTCCAGGAAGTAATCACTATTGCTTTTTTGCATATTCACCAAGAATAAAGACACTGTGCTTTGATGCTTGCTGTTGTACACCCACTAAATTGCATATATCTAGAAGAGGGTAGGTCCCTTACATCACTGCAATATTTTCTAACTTACTTAGGTTGGGATCAAGATGTGGTTCTCTTACAGGTAACTTAGTAAAAAAAAAAATATATAAAGGATGGATAGTAGATGAGAAGTTAGTAGGAAGGTAGGATGTGCAATTAAGAGAGTTCTTTGGAAAAATCACTATTTTCACAACCCTTTGAGAAAAAGCAAGAATATCAAAGGAATAATGTGACTGTAAGAATTGAGCTGTGTATGAAGTTGAGGAGGCCCAGAAATCTAGGAATGCTGTATAAAGCCTAGTGAACTGGGAAGTCAGACGCATTCCTTTACCACAGGAAGGGAGTCCAGGAAATTCCCCATATCTCTTAGGCCCAGACTAAAAGTTCTTGGCAGTAAGTAACTCATATTCATGTCAAACATGAATTTTAGAGTCTCCTAGAGCCTGTTTCCTAGGATTCCTAAGTGACACTGGAGCTTTTAGACCCAGGTCATTATTGGTCACCAGGACCTTTACTCTTCCAGGACACCAAAGAGCGCAGGAGACCTCTACACTGTTCTTAAGGAAACACAATAGACTGGTTCACAAACATGCCAATAAAATCATGAAGATCTATTGGATGCATGAGCAATTAAATTCCACTTCAGGGATGTATTTCCTTAAAAAATGCCAACAATTACCTGCAACAAGGTTGTGACACACTAACTTAGCTGTTTCTAGGCAGAGATATGATCCTCAACCTGAGCCATGGTATCTGCCCCAAGGATCAAAGGCACAAGAGGGTCTTCATTTGCACTGAACTGAAATACTCCATTATGGGAATAGTACCTCCTTAATGTACTAGATCCATGAATGCAGGAATGCTAAAGAAACCCCATTCCTAGCTATAATATATGTCAGAAACCTCATAACTAAACCAGTAGAACCTGGGGCAGAAAATGTGCACAAGTGCCTGAACTATTGGCAATTTTTTGACTTGTGCATTGGTTCAAGATCCTCACCTGTCATCTTAACCCCAGCATCAAGCATGCTACAGCCAGTGTTGTAGAGAACAAAGAGTGAAGAAGGACAGAAGCTTCCACATGCAATAAAAGAAAAAATCTGCCTCAAAAATCATCTCTGGTTCTGCCACAAGTGTTCTGATGCCAAGAAAGTCTCCAGTTACTCCTGGACTGAGGGGCTCCAGCATAGCAACCAAGGTGCCACTTGCTGCCTACAGTGGCTGGGAGACTAGGCTGCAGAGACACACTCTGAGTAGCAGGAAGACAAATAAGTAGATAATCTTGAAAGTATAAAAGAAGTATTGATTCATGAAACAGAACTTCCAGACAATTGGCCCTTCATGATCAACAAAGGACTGGGAATATTTTTGACAGCCTTTTTGGCAAAGCAGAGAAGGTTTGTCCCAAATGAAATGTTTGTCCAATGAACATATGAAATGGGGAGATGTAAATATAAAATTGTGGGAATATGGATTCAATGATCATTTTAGAAGTTACTTTAACTTCTAAAGTGCAAGACAGTAGTTTCAAAACTCCATCAAAAGGGTATGTGGATTACCTTCAGAATTATCGAAAATTGTTGATAAAGAGGACATAGATGTTAAAGATAAAAAACTAATACTGTATACCCTTGTACTGTCAGAGTCACAGACTAGGAAGTGCTACATCTAAAATCATTTCTAAAGCAAAGACTATCAAAATTGAAAATAAAAGTATTTATCTGTTTCATTGAGCAATTTAGAGCCCATTACTGGTATCTATATCAGGTTAGTGACTAAACAAAGGACTTCTAGAGATTAATTTCTCATAAGGTGAGTCACATTAAAGTCTTGATTCAAAAATATCAATGATCTCAAGGAAGCCATCCCATTGCCTTGGCAACAGGTTTTCCTTTCCTTGGGTTTCTAGATTAGATGTTCACATTGGAAGAAGATGTGATGAATGCTGCAATCATTCAGAGACCTCAGAAAACTTATGGCTTTAATTTTTGAAAGACCAAGAGAAATGATGGTTGAAAGTAAAGAAGTAAAAATGAGACTGAACTCGTGGTTTGGGCACTATTTAATGCTTTATGAGCAGCCATTTCAATAATCACAAGTTAGGAGAGTATCATATGGCTATAAACAATAGTCAATGAACTTTTCTCAAAAAGCTACTCAGAAAAAAATGCATTATTTTAAAATACTAGTTAACCAATATAATATATTAAATAGCTGTGTCATTAGTTTAATGTGCTCTAAATTGACATAGTATTCACAGTAGGAATATTCAAATATCTTTTCCAAACAGCATATATTTATATAAAGGTTAGCTAAATCAGTTTTTAAAAGCCAATACATCAAAATACTGTAGGTAATGTGTTAAAAGCATCAATGTCATTATTATATTACCTGTGCCTAATCCTTAGATCTTCTCAGTTTTCACTCTGTGGTGGAAAGAGATAGTTAAATATTAATTTGGAAATATTATGCAAGATGTATATTATCTTTTAGGAAAAGTTGTGTACTTTAATATAATATCAGCATAATGTACCTGCATTTATAAACCTTCTATATGTAATTTTATGTGCTGGGGTGTAGTTCACTGGTAGAGTGATTGCCTAGCATATATGACCCCAGGTTTCATAACTTCAATTAGGAATCCAGTACTACATTTGTACCCCTGCCTCCTTACACACTCTCTTTCCACCACAGTCCTGGTATCCTCAAAGTAAACTCACAAGTTTCTTTAATCTAGTTTTTTTCCTTATAGAGTTAGACTATAAGCTAAGGAAAAAGTCATAAGAGAAGGGAGTTGAACAAGTGGGTCTTACCACTTTAAATGTACTCAAATACACACATGCACAGAAGCACACATGCATGTGCACACACACACACACACACACATTCCAACATAGGTATGGCAGATATCTTCTCTTGATTCCTGTGGGATCATCATTTTCCCTTGGGAAATGCTTTTCACTACTAAACAGCCTTCCCTTAGTCAAAGCCTCCAGCAATCTGCCTCCTCAATTTTGAGATCTGTCATACTGTCTCAACAATTATTTCTCACAAGAAATAAACTGCTCTCCCTTTAGCCCATCATTATTTCTTACACTCTTCACCAGTCCCAGACTCAAGAGTGAATCTACATGGTGTATGTTGACTCCATGGAACTGTTGACTCCATGGAACTGTGCTACCAGCAAGCTTCTAGAAACTATAGGACATAGACAGGGAGGGAGGGGAAGTTCCCACAGGGAGATTAGCACCTACCTCAAACATGGCCTGTAACAAAACTGATTTTAAACCTGAAAGAAGATGGCTCTGGGGTGAAAAAAGGAAACACACAAGCAAGTGTTTGTATCTCTAGAGAATCTGTCTTCTTAGAAATTAACCCAGAGTCTTATAGGATATGACAGCCACTTCCCAAAACCATTGATCATCTTGTTTATAGACCCTCAACTCGTCAATAAGGTATCCTGGTTATACATTCAGAGTTTAATCTGCTAGACATCTTTCACAGCTCTAATCATCACCAGCTAGCATTATAGTCAGCATGCACCTGCTGAAATCACAGGTTGTATAAGGATTTCATCTGTGGACAAGGAAATACCCAATAAATAAAACCATTGTATCCAAGCTGCCACCTGCCTACCTGGCCTTAGGCTTGCACATGGGCTCCCAGGCATTTCTTTTGTATTATAGGCATGCATTATGATATCATTATCCTCATGATATCTCTACTTATTCTTTCACACAATGCCATTTTCTTCACCCACAATCCCTCAGAATATTATTCTTTCCTTTTCTATAGCACCAAAACCCTCTCTACAATGTGTAATATTTTTCCTCTGTAGAACATATGTTGAATTATGACAACCTATACACAAAGAAAGAATGGCACTGTGGTTTTATTTAAGTAAACAAGCATTTTTTTTTAGAATAATAGCCTATGTACACCCATATCCGGCCCAGTCACTGTTTTCCCATATTCACTCTTGACTGAGTACAGCTCAGGAAACCAATTGGATATTGCCAAGCGAAATCCAAGAGAGCTGACCTGCTTTTAATTCTCACCAGTACCTGTCCATCCACTCCAATGAATTGACTGGCTCAGTTCATTGGGATCCCACCCAATGGTCTAATGTGTTTGACCACAAGTGACAATACTCACACCACCACAATATCAAATACCTCTCTACCCTAATGTCCTAGAACTACCCTTGCCACGTGTGCTCACTTGGCCTCCTTGTGAGGGCCGGATTGCTAATCAGCTTCTGACACAATCCAGCTGTTCATATCCATGTGAATTTTGTCTGTGATTCCACACCTGCTACATGCAGCATGCTTTACCATGGCTTCTGGATTCTCTGAAGTGTTTTTTCTCTGCAGGAGACTCACACATAATGCATAGCAGTCCCCTACTTACATGCCTGTGGAACTCATCAAGCGTTTTCCATGTATATATGCACTACTCATTATTCCATCTTTGTGCACAGATATGCTTGGCAGAGGGTAACCTGTCACATAACAGAGAAGGGCTACAGGGGGTTCCATAACTGTGAATCTAGGAGCTGTCTCAGTACATAAGAAAGGTGACCAAAGAAGGAAGCTCCTCAAAGTGTTACCAACAATGCATGAACAAACTGTTACATTTAAAAGGTTATATAGCATTGGGATGATGAGGAAAAACCCATCACAAGGCACATTACTAGCCTGCATTTTTGGGAAAAGTTCAATTCTTGCACAAAGCCTCATCATCTACACAGACACACCTTGATGGAGGACACTGATATATGCTCCTTGTTGCTGGACATCTACTAGCCACATGTATCCAGCATGCTTCAGGCACATATCACCTTTGAAGTGTTTCCCAAAGCACTTGAATTAGGATGGGGGTGAGATTGTCTTGCAGCACCATTGTTTGATAGGTATAGGATGCCTGAATTCCACTTGCAATCTTCCAAAGTGTGAAAAAATAATAAATGATCAAAATAAAAAGAACTTATGCTAAATCTAAAAGAAGATAAATTAGGAAATAATATTGAGATCATTGGCACAGAAAATGACTATCTGAACAGATAACTTTAACATAGGCATTAAGACTAACAATTAATGATAAGAACCTTATGAAGCTTAAAAATTTCAAAAATGGTCTTCCCTCCTGATACTGAGGGGGCAGGTACAGTCAGGATCAGGAAACACCTGAGTGCCAGAACTGCTGGGACAGGGTTCACCATGGCCCCACCTGCACCCAGGTGCTGGGCAGCACCACAGCTGTCTGTGCACCTATCCTGTCAAGGGATAACTGATCTGTAGGGAGTAATTTGACTCCCACATTTAGAGGTAAGACTGGCATCTTCTCTCCTGCAACTGAGAAGGTAGGTACAGACAGGAGCACAGGGAATACCAGAGTACCAAAGCAGCTGGGAGAGGGTCAGCCAGAGTCCCACCTGCACCCACAAGCAGGGCATTTTCACAGCACTCTGTGCCATGGGAGAGCTGGTCACCCAGGGGTGCTGAGAAAGGCTTGCAGGCAAACAGGAGGGACAAGCACCAGACAGACTCAGCAGGACCAACTAACACCAGAGATAACCAGATGGCAAAAGGCAAACTTAGGAATGTTATCAACAGAAATCATGCCAACATGCCACCATCTGAACCCAATTCTTCCACAACAGCAAGTCCTGGATACCCAAACACATCAGAAAAAGTAAGACTCAGATTTAAAATTACAGCTCATGATGCTGATGGAGGGCCTCAAGAAGGACATAAATAATTCCCTTAAAGAAATACAAGAGAACACAAGTAAACAGGGAGAAGCCCTTAAAGGACTACATGAAAATACAACAAAATTGGTGAAGGAATTGAACAAAACTATCCAGGATCTAAAAATAGAGGTAGAAGCAATAAAGAAATCACAAAGGGAAACAACTCTGGACATAGAAAACCTTGGAAAGAAGTCAGGAGTCATGGGTGCAAGCATCAACAACAAAATACAAGAGATAGAAGAGAGAATGTCAGATGCAGAAGATACCAGAGAAAGCATTGACACAACAGTCAAAGAAAATGCAAAATGCAAAAAGCTCCTAACCCAAAACATCCAGAAATTTATGATAAAATGAGAAGACCAAAATTAAGGATTATAGATATAGAAGAGAGTGAAGATTTCCAACTTAAAGGGCCAGTAAATGTCTTCAACAAAATTATAGAAGAAAACTTCCCTAGCCTAAAGAAAGAGATGTCCATGAACATACAAGAAGCATACAGAACTCCAAATAGACTAGACCAGAAAAGAAATTCCTCCTGTCACATAATAATTAAAACACCATATGCACTAAACAGAGAAAGACTATTTTTAAAAGTAAGGGGAAAAGGTTAAGTATCATATAAAAGTAGACTTAACAGAATAACACCAGACTTCTCAGCAGAGAATATGAAAGGCAGAAGATCTTGGGCAGATGTTATACAAACCCTAATGGAATACAAATGCCAATGTAGGCTACTATACCCACCAAATCTCCCAATTACCATACAAGGAGAAACCAAGGTATGACATGACAAAAACAAATTTACACAATATCTTTCGGCAAATCCAGCCCCTCAAAGGATAATGAAAGGAGAACACCAACAAAAGGAGGGAAACTACACACTACAAAAAGCAAGAAATTAATCTTCTTTTAACAAACAAAAAAGAAGAGAGACAT
This sequence comes from Apodemus sylvaticus, assembly GCF_947179515.1. Taxonomy (NCBI): domain Eukaryota; kingdom Metazoa; phylum Chordata; class Mammalia; order Rodentia; family Muridae; genus Apodemus; species Apodemus sylvaticus. The sequence goes on from NC_067495.1 coordinate 37,180,411, forward strand.
GCAAACATAACTTCACTTTTAATAACAAAAAACCAGGAAGCAGCAATCACTTCTTCTTAATATCTCTTAATATAAATGGACTCAATTCTCCAATAAAAAGACATAGACTAGCATATTGGATACATAAGTAGGACCCAACATTTTGCTGCACACAGGAAACCCAGCTCAGACACAAAGACAGACACTACCTCAGAATAAAAGGCTGGAAAACCATTTTCAAAGCAAATGGTCCCAAGAAACAAGCTTGTATAGTCAACCTAATATCAAATAAAATCAACTTTTAACATAAAGTAACCAAAACAAGAAGAAAGGACATTTCATACTCATCAAAGGAAAAAAATCTACCAAGATGAACTCTCAATTCTGAATATATATTTTCCAAATATAAGGGAAGCAACATTTACAAAAGAAACTTTATTAAAACTCAAAGTGCACATTGCACCCCATAAAATAATGATGGGAGACTTCCACACCCCACTCTCATCAATGGACAGATCAGGGAAACACAAACAAAACAGAGAAGCAGTGAAACTAACAGGAGTTATGAACCAAATTGATTTAACAGATATCCATAGAACATTTTATCCTAAAACAGAAGAATATAATTTCTTCTCAACATCTCACGGAACCTTTTCCAAAATTGACCATATAATTGGTCACAAAACAAACCTCAGCAGGTATAAAAAGAAATAATTCCATGTACCCTATCAGATTAACATGGACTAATGCTGGTCTTCAATAGCAACAAAAACAACAGAAAGCCCACACACACAGAAGCTAAACAGTGCTCTCCTCAATAATACCTTGGTCAAGGAAGAAATAAGGAAAGAAATCAAAGACTTTTTAGAATTTAATGAAAATGAAGACACAACTTATCCAAACTTATGGGACACAATGAAAGCAGTAGTAAGAGGAAAGCCTATAGCTCTGAGTGCCTACAAAAAGAAACTGGAAAGAGAATACACTAACAGCTTAACAGCACAGCTAAAGGCTCTCGAACAAAAAGAAGGAAATACACCCAAGAGGAGTAGACAGCAGGAAATAATCAAACTCGGGTCTAAAATCAAGAGAGTAGAAACAAAAAGAACTATTGAAAGAATCAACCAAACCAGGAGCTGGTTCTTTGAAAAAACAAGATAGATAAACTCTTAGCCAACCTAACCATAGGGAAAAGAGACAGTATCTAAATTAGCAAAATCAGAAATGAAAAGGGAGAGATAATACCAGATACTGAGGAAATAAAAAAAATCATCAAATGCTACTACAAAAGCCTATACTCAACAAAAGTGGAAAATCTAGATGAAATGGACAATTTTCTAGACACATATCAGGCCCAAAATTAAATCTGGATCTAATAAATGATCTAAATAATTCCATAACCTCTAAAGAAATAGAAGTAGTCATTAAGCCATTAATAGTCTCCCAACCATAAGCAGGCTGAGAAAGAAATTAGGGAAATGACCCCCTTCACAATAGCCACAAACAGTATAAAGTATCTTGGGGTGACTCTTACCAAACATGCGAAAGATCTGTATGGCAAGAACTTCAAGACTCTGAAGAAGGAAATGGAAGAAGACCTCAAAAAATGGGAAAACCTCCCATGCTCATGGATCGGTAGAATCAATATAGTTAAAATGGCCATTTTGCCTAAAGCACTATACAGATTCAATGCAATACCCATCAAAATCCCAACTCAATTCTTCACAGAGTTAGAAAGAGCAATTATCAAATTCATCTGGAACAACAAAAAACCCAGGATAGCTAAAACTATTCTCAGCAACAAAAGAAAATCTGGGGGAATCAGTATCCCTGACCTCAAGCAATACTACAGAGCAATAGTGTTAAAAACTGCATGGTATTGGTACAGTGACAGGCAGGAGGATCAATGGAACAGGATTGAAGATCCAGAAATGAACCCACACACCTATGGCCACTTGATCCTCGACAAAGAGGCTGAAAACATCCAATGGAAAAAAGATAGCCTTTTCAACAAATGGTGCTGGTTCAACTGGAGGTCAGCATGCAGAAGAATGCGAATTGATCCATCCTTGTCTCCTTGTACTAAGCTCAAATCCAAATGGATCAAGGACCTCCACATAAAGCCAGACACTCTGAAGCTAATAGAAAAGAAACTGGGGAAGACCCTTGAGGACATCGGTACAGGGAGAAAGTTTCTGAACAGAACACCAATAGCGTATGCTCTAAGAGCAAGAATTGACAAATGGGACCTCATAAGGTTACAGAGTTTCTGTAAGGCAAAGGACACCATCAAGAGGACAGATCGGCAACCAACAAATTGGGAAAAGATCTTCACCAATCCTACATCAGATAGAGGGCTAATATCCAATATATATAAAGAACTCAAGAAGTTAGACTCCAGAAAACCGAACAACCCTATTAAAAAATGGGGTACAGAGTTAAACAAAGAATTCTCACCTGAAGAACTTCGGATGGCAGAGAAGCATCTTAAAAAATGCTCAACTTCATTAGTCATTAGGGAAATGCAAATCAAAACAACCCTAAGATTTCATCTTACACCAGTCAGAATGGCTAAGATTAAAAATTCAGGAGACAGCAGGTGTTGGAGAGGGTGCGGAGAAAGAGGAACACTCCTCCACTGCTGGTGGGGTTGCAAATTGGTACAACCACTCTGGAAAGCAGTCTGGCGGTTCCTCCGAAAACTGGGCACCTCACTTCCAGAAGATCCTGCTATACCACTCCTGGGCATATACCCAGAGGATTCCCCACCATGTAATAAGGATACATGCTCTACTATGTTCATAGCAGCCCTATTTATAATTGCCAGATGCTGGAAAGAACCCAGGTATCCCTCAACAGAAGAGTGGATACAAAAAATGTGGTATATCTACACAATGGAGTACTATTCAGCCATTAGAAACAATGAATTCATGAAATTCTTAGGCAAATGGATGGAGCTAGAGAACATCATACTAAGTGAGGTAAGCCAGACTCAAAAGGTGAATCATGGTATGCACTCACTAATAAGTGGTTATTAACCTAGAAAACTGGAATACCCAAAACATAATCCACACATCAAATGAGATACAAGAAGAAAGCAGGAGTGGTCCCTGGTTCTGGAAAGACTCAGTGAAACAGTATTTGGCAAAACCAGAACGGGGAACTGGGAAGGGGTGGGAGGGAGGACAGGGGAAGAGAAGGGGGCTTACGGGACTAAAAGAGAAAAAAATAAAAAAAAAAAAAAATAGTCTCCCAACCAAAAAAAAAAAAAAAAAAAAAAAAAAAAAAAGCCCAGGACCAGATGGGTTCGATGCAGGGTTCTACCAGATCTTCAAAGAAGACTTAACACCAACACTCTTCAAACTATTCCACAATATAGAAACAGAAGGAACACTACCCAACTTGTTTTATGAAGCCACAAATACTATGATACCTAAACCACACAAAGAACCATCAAAGAAACCAAACTTCAGGCCAATTTTCCTTATGAATATCAATGAAATATATTCAATAAAATTCGTGCCAACGGAATCCAAGAACACATCAAAATGATCATCTACCATGATCAAGTAGGCTTCATCCCAGGGATGCAAGGATGGTTCACTATATGGAAATCCATCAATGTATTCCACTATATAAACAAACTAAAAAATATCACATGATCATTTCAATAGATGCTGAGAAAGCATTTGACAAAATCCAAAACCTCTTCATGATAAAAGTATTGGAAAGATAAGGAATTCAAGACCCATATCCAAACATAGTAAAAGCAATATACCAGCAAACCAGTAGCCAACATCAAACTAAATTGAGAGAAACTTGAGGCAACCCCACTAAAATCAGGGACTAGACAAGGCTATCCACTCTCTCCCTACCTGTCCAATATAGTACTCAATGTCCTAGGCAGAGCAACTAGACAACAAAAGGAGGCCAAAGGGATTCAAATTGGAAAGGAAGAAGTCAAAGTATCACTATTTGCAGATTATATAATAGTATACTTGGTATGGTGACAGACAGGTAGGTCAGTGGAATGGAATTTAAGACCCAAAAATAAACCCACATACCTACGGTCACTTGATCTATGCCAAAGAGCTAAAGCTATCCAGTGAAAAAAAGACAGCATTTTCAAAAAATGGTGCTGGATCAAGTGGCAGTCAACATGTAGAAGGGTGAAAAATTCTTCATTCTTACCACCCTGTACACAGCTCAAGTCCAAGTAGATAAAGCACCTCCACATAAAACCAGATACACTGAATCTAATAGAAGAGAAAGTGCAGCAGAATCTGGAGCAGATTGGCAAAGGGTAAAATTTCCTGAATATAACATTAACAGCGTATACTCTAAGATCAAGAATTGCCAAAGGGAACCTCATAAAATTGCAAAGCTTCTGTAAAGCAAAGGACACTGTCAATAGGTCAAAACAGCAACCAACAGATCGGGAAAATATTTTTATCAATCCTACATCCTATAGAGGGTTAATATCCCATATCTACAAAGAACTCAAGAAGTTAGATTCCGGATAACCATATAACCCTATTAAAAATGGGGTGCAGAGCTAAACAAAGAATTCTCAACTGAGGAATACCAGATGGCTGAGAAACACCTAAAGAAATGTTCAACATCCTTAATCATGAGGGAAATGCAAATCAAGACAATCCTGAGACTCCAACTCTCAGTAGTCAGAATTACCAAGATCAAAATCTCAGAGGACAGCAAATGCTAGAGAGGATGTGGAGTAAGAGAAACACTCCTCCATTGCTGGTGAGATTGCAAGCTGGTAAAACCACTCTGGAAATCAGTTTGGCTGGTCCTCAGAAAATTGGACATAACATTACCTGAGGACCCAAATATACCACTCCTGGACATATACCCAGAAGATGCTCCAATGTGTAATAAGAACACATGCTCCACTATGTTCATAGCACCCCTATTTATAATAGCCAGAGTCTGGAAAGAACCCAGATGTCCCTCAACAGAGGAATGGATACAGAAAATGTGGTACATTTAAACAATGGAGTACTACTCAACTACTAAAAACAATGAATTCATGAAATGCATAGTCAAATGGATGAAGCAACAAAATATCATCCCAAGTGAGATAACCCAATCACAAAAGAACACACATGGTATGCACTCACTGATAAGTGGATATTAGCCCAAAAGCTTGGAACACCCAAGATACAACTCACAGACTACATGAAGTTCAAGAAAAAGGAAAACCATAGTGTGGATACTTTGTTCCTTAATGGAAAGTGGATCAAAATACCCATGGCTCACATCCAACCAATAGAAAGAACATGGGCTTCCCAATGGAGCAACAAGAGAAAGGACCCAATGAGCTGAAGAGGTTTTCAGCCCTACAGGAGGAACAATAATATGTACTAACCAGTACCCCCAGAGCTCCCAGGGGCTAAACCACCAACCAAAGATTACACATGGAGGGACCCATGGCTCCAGCTAGATATGTAGCAGAAGATGACCATTTCAGACATCAATGAGAGAGACCATGGGTACTGTGAAGACTCAATTTCCCAGAATAGGGCAACGCAAGTGAGGAAATTGGAGAGGGGGTTTGAGCAGGGGGAAGCAGGATGTGATATGGGATTTTCAGAGGGGTAACACTGAAAGGGGATACCTGTTGAAATGTAAATAAAGCAAATATCTAATAAAAGCAAAAGAAAATCCTATGACATCATTTATGTAAAGCATCAGCTTATAGAATGAGAAAAATAATATTTACCAATTATTTATCTAATAGAGGTTTTGTGTCTAGAGCAAAACAAAGAACTAAAAAATGTGAACAGAAAGAAATTAAATAACCCAATTAAAATTAGCTGTAAAACAACAGAGAGGTATTAAAATGTGTGACACAAATTGCTGAGAAACAACAAAAAAAAATGTTTAACATCTGTGGTTGTTTGATTATGCTTGGCCCAAGGAGTGGCACTATTAGGAGGTGTGGCCTTGTTGGAGTAATTTTGGCCTTATTGAAGAAACTGTGTCACAGTAGGGGATGGGCTTTGAGACACTCCTCTTCCTTAGAGTCTTCTATTGGTGGCATTCAAACCACCAGTAGATGTAGAACTCTTACCTCTTCCTATGCCATGCCTGCCTAGGCACTGCCATGCTTCCTGCCAGAATGATATAATGTCTAAATATAATCAAAGCAATATACAGCAAGCCAATGGACAAAATTAATCCAATTGGAGAAAACCTCAACGCATTTTCAGGAACAAGAGGCTATCCTTTCTCTCCCAGTCAATTCAATATAATACTTAAAGTTCTAGTCAGAGAAATAAGACTGGCAGGTAGATTAATGGAATAGAACTGAAGAACCAGATGTGAACTCACACACTTGTGGTGACTAGATCATAGACAAAGAAGCTAAAACCGTCCAGTGGAAAAAAAAGACAGCATTTTCAAAAACTAGTGCTAATTCAACTGGCATGCAGAAGAATGCAAATTGATACATTCTCATCTCCTTATACAAAGCTCAAGTCCAAGTGGATCAAGGACCACCACATAAAAACAAATACACTGAATCTAATAGAAAAGAAAGTGGAAAAAACCTCAAACACATTGGCACAGGGAAATTTTTGTGAACAGAATATGAATGGTCCATGCTCTAAGATCAACAATTAACAAATGGGACCTCATAAAATTGCAACGCTTGTGTAAGGCAAAGGACACTGTCAATAGGACAAAATGGCAACCCACAGATTGAGAAAATATCTTTACCAACCTTACATCTGATAGAGGGCTAATATACCTAAAAGATGCCCCAGTATAAAAAAAAAGAACACATGCTCCACTATGTTTATAGCAGCCTTATTTATAATAGCCAGAAGCTGGAAATAAGCCAGATGTCCCTCAACAGAAGAAGGAATATAGTAATTGTGGTACATTTGTACAATGGAGTATACTCAGCTATTAAAAACAATGAATTCATGAAATTCACAGGCAAATGGATAGAACTAGAGAATATCATTCTGAGTAAGGTAACCTAAATACCAAAAACCACATATGATATGCACTCACTGATAAGTGGATTTTAGACCAGAAGTTCAGAATACCCAAAAGACAACCCAAAAACCACCTTCAACTTAAGAAGGAAGACCAAAGTGTAGATTCTTCAATTCTACATAGAACAGGGAACAAAATATTCACAGGAGCTAGAAGGATGGAGAGACCTTGGAGAGAGAGAGGAGGGGGAGGCAAAAGGGAGCAGAAATTGGTACTGGGAGAGACAGGAGAGAAGTACAGATTGTCAGAAAATTGAATAGAAGCATGTAGCACAGAGGGATAGGGAACTGGGGTAAACCCTAGGTTAGTTCCAGACTCCAGGGAATCTAGAGGCTCCCAGGACCCAATGGTAATGTCTTTAGCCAAAATACTCAACAAAAGTATGATACAATCTGCAGAGACCACCTCCAGTAGAAAGGCATGGACCCCAGTTGAAGGATCTGGCCACCCATGAATCTCAAAATTTTAAACCCAGAAATGCTCCTGTCCAAAAGAAAGGCAAAGAATGGAACAGAGACTGAAGGAAAGGTCATCCAGAGACAGCTCCACCTAAGTATCCTTCCTATCTGCAGACAACAAACCTAGCCACTGCTGCTAACGCCAGGAAGCACTTGCTGACAGTAGCCTGATATGGCTGTTCCCAGATAGGTTCTACCAACACCTGACCAATACAGATGCAGATACTTATATCCAACCATCAGTCTGATCCCAGGGACCCCAATGGAAGAACTAGGGGAAGGACTGAAGGAGCCAAAGGGAATTGCAACCCCATAAGAAGAATATCAACTAACTGGACCACTCAGAGCTCCCAGGGACTAAAGGATCAACCGATGAGTATATGGAGGGATCCAGGAATACACACACACACACACACACACACACACACACACACACACACGTGTGTGTGTGTGTGTGTATGTGTGTAGCAGAGGATGGGAATGAGACTTCTACCATTCTATGCCCTATATATAATCACACAAATGCTCATACACAAATACACAGGCATTGATAATAAAATAAACACTCTCTCATACACACAGAGGGAAAGAGAGAGACAGAGAGAGCAAAATTCCCAGTGTTCCTCCCATCACCTACACAAAAGCTGCTCATATATTCTTTTGTCTCACTGTGGTTCTATAACTGTTCCTTTGTATCCAGAACCTTGAGGTTCTCTACTTTCAGCCTTGGCTACTTTCATTGTCTGCAACTCAGAGTCTGTCTGACAATAGCAGCTCTCCCTCTCCAATTGTCATTTCAATTTTCATTCTAAGTAGACCTTTCACCAGGTCATATAATTCTCTATCTTATGAAACTAACTCTGTGGTACAACTAAATGATTACCCCACACCTAGCAACTTACAGCACTTCTACTTGAATTCACCCACAAAAAAAAAAAATGACAGTCCCTTCTGCTTCTTGCACTTGCACACTCCAACTACATACACTGAGGACACCACAGATGGTTTCCAGTCTTTCAGTGCTTTACAACTCCCTTCTATTGCTTTGGGAAGTGGATCACTTGCCGAACCTTTGTCTCACTGGTATTGTGTCCCCAGCCTTTACTGCAGTTCTCCCAAAGGAGGTGAAAAGTAATGACAATAAAACAAAGAAGTAGAGATAGAGATGGGAGGGAAGAAGGGGAGAAAAGATGAGTAATGGGTAGCTAGGCAAGAAAGAGTCTAGAAGGAAGGAGAAAGAAAAAAAGAAATGATAATAAAAGACTGAGTTAAAGGTTTATCTGCTAAACCTCATGTTCAGAGGATATACTATCCAGGAGTTGTTCCATAATATTTTGCTGTGGATGTTATGCGAAGCCCCCAAAATAGCCTTGAGCAATGTGTGTGTGTGGGGGGGGGGAATGTGTCCTGAACACTTGGGAGCTCTACTTTTTCCACTATGGGAAGAACAAAGTAGCCAGGGGCAAGTTCCACACGTCAATGATTAGGAGCTGAAAGTGTTTGAGCAATGGGTACTCCACACTTCTCTTACACATATTTGCTGCAGGACTTGGAAAGATTTTTTGAGTATCTACCAGACCATGAGATCTAGATGTCTTCCAAGTTTACTGGTCACCCAGATCCTAAGTCACCACAGGCCTCCCAGACCTGCATGATCAGCTTATCCTGTTCTAATGGATTCCCTTTTCATGTACCTCTAGGAAAACCACTGGGAAATTCAGGGTCTTCCTGAAGAAAATTCTATTTTAGTTCATTATTCCATCAAGAATACTAAGCTACACCTTCCTTAGATCCACTGCACAGTCCCTTTAAATACCTTCCTCCAGACTTCCCCACTCCCAGTCTGAGTCATGTGATCCTACATTCAGGACAAAGACCCCCAGGGTTTTCATTTCTCAGAAATCGAGAAGTTTCACTAATGAAAATTTCATCCCTTGCTTTAGTTACTTTTTATTGCTAGGATAAAATAACACCAATTTATAAGAGAAACTGCACTACACTTTCATTTGGTTAGAGTGTAGATGATCAAATGAAGGAATACCTTAGAGCTCTCATCTTGATCCTCAACCACAACGAAGAGGGGTAGCTCCAAGAATTGTGCTATTCTTTTGAAACCGCAAAGTTTGCTGCCAGTGGTATATATCCTCCAATAAGGCCAACCTTCCCAATCCCTCTCAAACAGTTCCACCAACTGGGGAATAAATATCCAAATGAACATACTCTTCTACACATCAGGATAATACATGCATTAATACCAAAGGAAATACATCAGGAGCTAAAAGAGTTATCACTCGCCGAAGGTTTCCGGGAGAATGATAAACAATGGGCTAGAGGGCTGAAACCATGTACTCTCATTTCACAATAGCAGAATTCTGACGAGTATTGGTCAATGACTTTCAGCTGTCACCTTGACCTTGGGAATAATGGTGACCTACTAGGTGAGCAAGCAATCTAAAGATTTGATGACATTGTGAATTAATATCATGTACAAATTCCTAGAGGCCATATAGCATAGAATAAGTTGAGAAAGAGCTATAGGTGAGACAAGAACACATTTTATATTGGGGTCTTGGCTCTTAAAAGGCTTCAAACCTGGCAGAAGATAGGTCCATGGTAGACACAGGGAAAATGTGCACAGATTTGTACATCTCTGAGGGTCTAATACATCAAGACAGAATCCAAAGGGAGAGGTAAACACTACTGAAATTTTTTGGTTGTCAGAACCTATCTAGAAAGGGCTAAAAGCATAAAAATGATATTCTGGAGATGACACCCTATATTTCATGGTCTGTCATGGATGATTCTGAATTGCAAAGCTTTCAGAAATCTCATTTAAGGACTGATTCTTGTAGTTCATATGTCTTCCCTGTCACTATTAAATTAATATAATTCCTGGCCATTAGCCCACACTATTGAGCAGATTTCCTGCAGATCAACAAAGATGTGCTGTCTTATAGTGATGCTATATATAAAAAAAATTAGATGAGTTTTTAATTCTTAAAAGTAATTCTATAGGATTCCTACTTTTATACTAGTCATTATTGAGCCATTTATAGAAAAGCTGAAATTAAGGTCCTTCACATGTGACCAGCTATTTGCACTAAGCTAGAAAGCAAGCCTGAAACATATTTACAATTAAAGAAAACATTCCTTCAGGTTTTGGAACTATTAGCTGATAACTAAAGACCACTATCTGGAAATGAACAATTTAATGTACAAATAAGGACAAAAGATAAAATATTAACTGGGTTAATCTATACAAAACTTCAATACTAATGAGATACTGGGCAGAAGATTTGCCTATTATCTTAGACATAAGTATTATAGTTTTAAACTCTCTATGAACCTGTGAAGCTACTGACAGATAATGAATGTTTAGTTTGAAAATTAGTGTTACATGAAACACATATAAACATCTCTGTTCTTAATTCTTATTCAATTTATTATTTGAACTTTTGTTTGGACTTATTGTGGACTTCTGAAAAAGATGCTTAGAACATCGTGTGACCTATTCTTCTGGAAAAGGACAAAAACTAGGAATAATGACAATAACAATAGTAGCATAATAGAGCAGACAGAGGGTACATCTGCCCAGCAGGGAGTCCCATATTTAGAGGGAGTCCCACATTTAGAGGTGAGGCCGCCATCTTTGATCCTATGACTGAGCAGACAGGTGCAGACAGGAACGCAGAGAACACCCAAGTGTAATATTACTTGGGACACAGTCCACCAGAGCCCCACCTGCACCCACGAGCTGGGCCACACCACAGCCATCTGTGCACCTATCCTGCCAGGGGTTATCTGCCCTGCAGGGGGTCCCCCCTTTTAGAGGGAGTACCATGTTTAGAGGTGAGGCCACCATCTTTGCTCCTGTGACTGAGCAGAAGGACGCAGCCAGGAATGCAGAGAACACCTGAGTTCTCTCAGTGTGGACACATGGGACACAGTCCACCAGAGCCCTACCTGCACCCAGAAGCTGGGCAATACCACAGCCATCTGTGCACTTATCCTGCCAGGGGACATCTGGTCTGCAGGGAGGCCCACAGTTATAGGTGAGGTCACCATCTTCACTCCTGCAACTGAGCAGGCTGTTACAGCCAAGAGCAAGGGAACACCAGAGTGTAAGATCACATGGGACTCAGTAGGCCAGGGCCCCACCTGTACCCAGGAGCTGGGCAGCATCACAGCACTCTGTGCCAGGGGAGAGCCAGTCACCCAAGGGTCCTGAGACAGGCTTGCAGGCAAACAGGAGAGGCAAGCACCAGACAGACTCAGCAGAACCAACTAACACCAGATATAACCAAATGGCAAAAGGTAAACTTAGGAAATTTACTAACAGAAATCAAGGCAACATGGCATCATCGAAACCCAACTCTCCTACAATAGCAAGACCTGGATACCCGAATACACCAAAAAAGCAAGATTAAGATTTAAAATCACAGCTCATGATGCTGATAGAGGGCTTCAAGAAGGACATAAATAACTCCCTTAAAAAAATACAGAACACAAGTAAACAGGGAGAAGCCCTTATAAAAACTACAGGAACACACACACACACACACACACAAGGTGAATGAATTGAACATGCAGGATCTAAAAATGAAGGTAAAAACAATAAAGCAATAACAAAGGGAATCATCCATGGACAAAGAAAACTTTGGAAAGAAGTCAGGAGTCATAGATGCAAGCATAAACAATAAAATAGAAGACATAGAAGACAGAATCTCAGATGCAGAAGATATTATAGAAAGCACTGACACAACAGTCAAAGAACATGCAAAAAGCTCCTTTCCCAAAATATCTGGGAAATCCAGGACAAAATGAGAAGACCATGACTAAGGATTATATGTAGAGAAGAGAGTGAACATTTCTAACTTAAAGGGCCAGTAAATGTCTTCACAAATTATAGAAGAAAACTTCACTAACCTAAAGAAAGAGATGCCCATGAATATATAAGAAGCCTACAGAATTCCAAACAGATTTGACCAGAAAAGAAATTCGTCCCATCACATAATAATTAAAACACCAAATGCACTGAACAAAGAAAGAATATTAAAAATAGTAAGGGAAAGCATCAAGTAACAAAGGTAGACCTATCAGAATTACACCAGACTTCTCACCAGAGACTATCAAATACAGAAGTGCCTGTGCAGATGTCATACAGATCCTAAGGGAACACAAATGCCAACACAGACTGCCATATCCAGCAAATCTCTCAATTACCATAGATGGAAAAAACAAGGTATTTTATGACAAAAACAAGTTTACACAGTTATCTTTCCACAAATACAGCCCTTCAAAGGATAATGAATGGAAAATCCAAACAAAAGGGGGGAAACTAAACACTAGAAAAAGCAAAAAATTAATCTTCTTTTAACAAATTCAAAAGAGGATAACCACACAAATATAAAAATTACATCAAAAATAATATGATGCAACAATCACTATTCCTTAATATCTCTTAATGTCAATGGACTTAATTCCCTAATAAAAAGACATAGATTAGGGCTGGAGAGATGGCTCAGTGGTTAAGAGCACTGACTGCTCTTCCAGAGGTCCTGAGTTCAAATCCCAGCAACCACATGGTGGCTCACAACCATCTGTAATGGGATCTGATGCCCTCTGCTGGTGTGTCTGAAGACAGCTACAGTGTACTCATATAAATATAATAAATCTTAAAAAAAAAAAGACATAGATTAATGGACTGGATACATAAACAGGACACATTTTGCTGCATACTGGAAATACATCTCAGTGTCAAGAACAAACACTACCTCAGAGTAAAAGGCTGGAAAACAATTTTCCAAGCCAATAGTTCCAGGGACAAGCTGAAGTAGTCATTCTAATATCCAATAAATAGATGTTCAACCAAAAGTCATCAAAAACAACACAGAAGAACACTTTATACTCATCAAAGAAAAATCTACCAAGATGAATTCTCAATTCTGAGCATCTATGTTCCAAATGCAAGGGCTCCCTCATTCAGAAAAGAAACATTACCAAACTTTAAAGCACACATTGCACCTCACACAATAATTCTGAGTGGCTTCAACACCCCACTCTCCTCAAGGGACAGATCAGGGAAACACAAACAAAACAGAGACACGGTGAAACTAACAGAAGTTTTGGACCAAATGGTTTTAATACATATCTGTAATAGATATCCTAAACCAAAAGAATATAACTTCTTCTCAGCAGCTCATGGGACCTTCTCCAAAACTGACAATATAATAGGTCACAAAACAGAGCCTCAACAGATATAAGAAAATCAAACTAATCCCATGCCTCATATCAGATCACTAAGGAGAAAGGGTGGTCTTCAATAGCAACAAAACAACAGAAAGCCCACATACACATGGAAGCTGAACAATGCTCTACTCAATGATACCTTGGTCAAGGAAGAAATAAGGAAAGAAATCAAAGACTTTATAGAACCTAATTAAAATGAAGGCACAACATATCCAAATTTATGACACAATGAAAGCAGTGTTTAGAGGAAAACTCATAGCTCTGAGTGTCTCTTAAAAAAAAAGCTGGAAAGAGCATACACTAGCAGCTTAACAGCACACCTGAAAGCTCTAAACAGAAAAAAGCAATGCTCCCAACAAAAGTAGAGGGCAGGATATTATCAAACTCAGGGCTGAAATCAACCAAGGAGAAACAAAAAGAACTATACAAAGAATCAACAAAACCAGGAGCTGGTTCTTTGAGAAAATCAACAAGATAGATTAAACCCTTAGCCAGACTAACCAGAGGGCACAGAGACAGTATCCAAATTAACAAAATCAGAAATGAAAAGAGAGATATAACAATAGAAACTGAGGAAATTCAAAAATCATCAGATCCTACTACAAAAGCCTATACTCAACACAACTGGAGAATCTGGAGGAAATGGACAATTTCCTTGACAGATACCAGCTACCAAAGTTTAATCAGGATCAGATAGACCATCTCCTAAAGAAATGGAAGCAGTCATTGAAAATCTCTCAAACTAAAAAAAAAGCAGAGGACCAGATGCTTTTAGTGAGAATTCTATCAGACCTTCAAAGAAGACCTAACAGCAATACTCTTCAATCTATTCCACAAAATAGAAAAAGAAGGAGCACTATCAAACTCGTTCTATGAAGCCACAATTAAGCTGATACCAAAACCACACAAAGATCCAACAAAGAAATAGAACTTCAGACAAATTTCCCTTATAAATATCAATGCAAAAATACTCAATAAAATTTACCACATTCAAGTAGGCTTTATCCCAGGGATGCAAGCATGGTTCAATATTTGGAAATCGACCAATGTAATCCACTACATGACAAATACAAAGAAAAAAAACACATGGTCATTTCATTAGATGCTGAAAAAGCATTTGACATAATTCAGCATCCTTTCTTGTTAAAAGTCTTGGAAAGAACAAGAATTCAAGGCCCACACATAAACATAGTGAAAGCAATATATAGAAACCAGTAGTCAAGTGTAAAGTCCAGCTCATACATTCTAACAGCGAGTTCCCTGGAAGGAGAGATGGGTATAGGAATGGGGGAAAGAGAAAATACATGGAGAGACACAAAAACACATGGCTTCTGGTTCAAGTCTCCATCTTTAATGCCTCTCTCCCAAGATACAAAGGCAGGCCAAGCCAGTCCCCTGAAGGCTGGAAACCGGTTCTTCTTGTTCTTCAGGAGGTGGGTGGTCAGGTTGCTGCCTGCTATTCTTGAGAACAGTGGGCAGGGGGAGGTCACGATTCCTCCCTTTTTATTCATTTTAAGAAAAACCAGTGGATAACTATATTCATCAAAAGATGATGGGTGTTGACCAGGGAGGGAAAGCATTGGCCTCGACCCCCTTAAATATTAATTGATGTCCTTTTCAGGGGAGGGGAAATAGACTACCTTATTATTTTAAAGGACAGTCTCTCAACGTCGACCCCTATGCAACCAGGCTTACTTTCAGGGAAACTCAGAAGCAGAACATTTCCTTTTTCCCTTGCAGTGCCTCGCCTCGCACCTCATAACTGGTGCCCATGTTTGTTTAATTAACAAACATGCATAGATCTGATTTCTACGCAGCTCCATTTTTGGAGATCCACTGGTAAAGTAAATGTCTGGTGAATATGAGCTGGCTGGCTTTCATAGCAGCCCACCTTCGAGTCCTGGAAGCCATTGCTGTAGCAGCCCACCTTCGAGTGCTGTATCTGAAAGATACCTGCTTAAAACACAAAATAAGAGATTAAAAGGAAAAACTGCTTGGACTGTTTCTCTGGGGGGCCCATGGTATTTAATTTGGTTGTAAATTAGTAGTTCAGGAATAAAACCTGGCTTGCAAATTAATGGCTAGAGGAAAAGCAGCCTACCTTCCCAATAAGGGAGAAGCAGCTTTAAGAACATTATTGAATTAGTCATACTTACCAGCTGACTCAGGGTCTCTGTTTACCTATCATATCAATTTTTCTGGCAGCCATCAGGCTACATCCTCTTTTTGAGAGAAAATATAAGTAGAACATCTTATCCATATTAAAACAGGGTCTGGACCATTCCACGTATTAGTTAAAGTTTCCTGCCATTTAACCATGGCATAAGCATTAGAAGTAGCAAGTTGCCAATGGCGATCCACTGCAGACTGACATTTAGCATCAGTTTGCAAGAAATTCAAAACAAACAAAACAAAAGCAAGGCATGCTTTGGGTGATCTAGAAGGGTATAGTTTCCACCTTCTTTGTTTTAAAAAGTCAATTTTTAGGAGTGCGATGTGCTGAAAAACGGGGAAGTGGGAAGGGGTGGGTGGGAGGACAGGGGGAGAGAAGGGGGCTTACAGGATTTTCGGGGAGTGGGGGGCTAGAAAAAGGGAAATCATTTGAAATGTAAATAAAAAATATATCGAATAAAAAAAATTCCTTGACCCATTCATTGGGTTATAAGGAATTCCAGTTTTATGTTTAAAACAAAATTCTTTACAAAACAAGATAAAGTTATTGCCAATCTAGACTGGCCCCATTGTCTGTCTTAATGACTTAGGGTAATCCCGTGGTATAAAAAGCTTATGAACAATGATTGATTACATTTAGAGGCTTCTCCCAAATGTAGAGAAGTGAAAAGAAATCTTGAACAAGTATCAATGCAAACATGTATAAATTTTAATTTTCCAATTTTGCATAGTGAATTACATCCATTTGCCAAAAATGACTGGGCATAAGGCCACGTGGATCAACCCCTAAATGGGGAGCTGGAGATAAGGAAAGGCAGTTAGGGCATTGTTTTACAATAGTGAAAACAAAGGTCCTGACGGCATATTAAAATTAAACGTGCCATAGGTTTCCAATAAAAGGACAAATTCTGCATCACACAAGCTAATTGTAAAAGGATTAAAATTATTATTTATAGGTTGAAAACATTTAATACCATTGTCAGTTCTACTAACTGAGCTGAGCCCAGGTGTTTCTATAACCACCTGTTGATTATAAATAAGATATCTATCTCTTCCTTCAGAAGAGCCATCTATGAAAATCAAAAGAGCATTATGCAGTGGCTGTAAAGATCATATTAGGGAATACAACCTCATGCATATCTAAAAAACATTATTAATCTATCTTGAGGATAACAGCCATGCCAATAAGTGAATTTATATATATATATATATATATATATATATATATATATAAGCATAATTCAAATCATATGCATGGGGATACCATTTCCCCTCTCTTTTTCATTTTTAAGAAGATATTGTTTTGTTTTGTTTTGTTTTTAGAAAATGTTTTCTATTTCCTCATCTTTGAGGATAATAAAGAATCAAATTGTCAAAGATATCTCAAATGAATAGCCTTTATTTATTAAATGGCCAGTTCAATTGTTTGTTCCAATCAAAGTTGGAACACCAAGCATGTACCATAACATAGGCAATAACCATGTAATTATAGAAAATAAATGTAGCATTCCTAGTTGGTTTTTGCTAGAGAAGTTGCAACTAGAATGCCCAAAAATGAATCAAAGTTATATGCACATATGTTGATTTACTAAATTAGAAATATGAGTATCATTTATCTGTAAAAATTGATTAAGTCCTCTAGAATCAACACCATTATGTGGTAGAAGTAGAAATTGAGCACATCAAGCACAAATCTTTTTAATTTGATGTGCATAAAAATATAAAATTATTTTTAAGCCATTACACTTACACTTTTGATGGATATAAATAATAAATATGCTTGTACATCTGAATGTTTCTATATAGCCTGTTTGGGATATAAATTTTATGTGCCTTGCCTTAAGGGGTCTTGCCAAGGCACCTTTTTAAAGATTAATTATATATAAGTATATTGTAGCTGTCTTCAGACACACCAGAAGAGGGCATCAGATCTCATCACAGGTGGTTGTGAGCCACCATGTGGTTGCTGGGATATGAACTCCCATGCTCCATGAATGAGGGCCTAGCCTTTAATGGGCTTGGCCTTTAATGACTGAGCCATCTCTCCAGGCTCACAAAGATAAAATATAAGAGTTTGGCTCCCAGCACCCATGGCTATCTCTCCAGCCTTTGGATTAGTTTTCAGATATCTAAAGGACAGTCATTTAGAGAACATATCCTTTGAAATTTGAATTAAATTTTATAAACAATTGTAAAAATTAAGAATTAGCAGTATTAAAATGGAACAATTTTAAGCAATTGTAAACCATGATATATATATATATATACATATATATATATATTATTATTACAAGCTTGATTTTTAACATCTTAAAAATAGCTGCAATAGCACCCAAGTGCTGAAGCAGGGAAAACTTAAAGGAATAGACATGTGATCTAATTATATAAACTTTAGTCCCATAGTTGATGTATTATTCATGGGATATATATATAGAGAAATATGAAAGCAAATAGTAACAAATTATTTTTTGGGTAACAATTATAAATTTTGACTAAAAAGCTTGCCATGTAATAGATCAACCATTAATAATAATTAATTTGATTGCTGCTTGAAGCAAGTAACAAACATTTTATTAGGCTCTTAAAACATTTCTTTAAAATATCCCTATAACATTTTAACAACACATCAATATCTTTATTGAAGGATGCAAAAAACTTTGAGAGCCAAAAATGTGATTCTATATTAATATTACTTTTGCCAAGGAATGTCAGTGAACACATATCATAAACAGCTGATTATAGCAGCATTTATCTGTAAAATTATCTATCCTTTGCTAGTTGATTTATATCTGCCTTGAAAACAGGTTTAAGTCTTTCTGTGGCAGGTTTAAAGAGATGTCTTAGCAAACTAACCCATTTTAATAACCTTTAAAATTATTTATTTAATGGAGAGAAACTTGAAGCAATCCCACTAAAATCAGGGACTAGACAGGGCTGCCCCCTCTCTCCTTATCTTTTCAATATTGTACTTGAGGTACTAGCTCGGGCAATTCGACAACATAAGGAGGTCAAAGGGATACAAATTGGAAAGGAAGAAGTCAAACTATCATTATTTGCAGATGACATGATAGTCTACATAAGTGACCCAATAAACTCCACTAGAGAACTCCTACAGCTGATAAACAACTTCAGCAAAGTGGCAGGTTATAAAATCAACTCAAGCAAATCAGTGGCCTTCCTATACTCAACGGATAAGCAGGCTGAGAAAGAAATTAGGGAAATGACCCCCTTCACAATAGCCACAAACAGTATAAAGTATCTTGGGGTGACTCTTACCAAACATGTGAAAGATCTTTACACAAGAACTTCAAGACTCTGAAGAAGGAAATGGAAGAAGACCTCAAAAAAATGGGAAAACCTCCCATGCTCATGGATCACCAGAATCAATATATTTAAAATGGCCATTTTGCCAAAAGCAATATACAGATTCAATGCAATACCCATCAAAACCCCAACTCAATTCTTCACAGAGTTAGAAAAAGCAATTAACAAATTCATCTGGAATAACAAAAAACCCAGGATAGCTAAAACTATTCTCAGCAACAAAAGAAATTCTGGGGGAATCAGTATCCCTGACCTCAAGCAATACTACAGAGCAATAGTGTTAAAAACTGCATGGTATTGGTACAGTGACAGGCAGGCAGATCAATGGAACAGGATTGAAGATCCAGAAATGAACCCACACACCTATGGCCACTTGATCCTCGACAAAGGGGCTGAAAACATCCAATGGAAAAAAGATAGCCTTTTCAACAAATGGTGCTGGTTCAACTGGAGGACAGCATGCAGAAGAATGCAAATTGATCCATCTTTATCGCCTTGTACTAAGCTCAAATCCAAATGGATCAAGGACCTCCACATAAAGCCAGACACTCTGAAGCTAATAGAAAAGAAACTGGGGAAGACCCTTGAGGACATCGGTACAGGGAGAAAGTTTCTGAACAGAACACCAATAGCGTATGCTCTAAGATCAAGAATTGACAAATGGGACCGCATAAAATTACAAAGTTTCTGTACAGCAAAGGACACCATCAAAAGGACAAATCAGCAACCAACAAATTGGGAAAAGATCTTCACCAATCCTACATCAGATAGAGGGCTAATATCCAATATATATAAAGAACTTAAGAAGTTAGACTCCAGAAAACCAAACAACCCTATTAAAAAATGGGGTACAGAGTTAAACTGGGAATTCTCACCTGAAGAACTTTGGATGGCGGAGAAGCATCTTAAAAAATGCTCAACTTCATTAGTCATTAGGGAAATGCAAATCAAAACAACCCTGAGATTTCACCTTACACCAGTCAGAATGGCTAAGATTAAAAATTCAGGAGACAGCAGGTGTTGGAGAGGGTGTGGAGAAAGAGGAACACTCCTCCACTGCTGGTGGGGTTGAAAATTGGTACAACCACTCTGGAAATCAGTCTGGCAGTTCCTCATAAAACTGGGCACTTCACTTCCAGAAGATCCTGCTATACCACTCCTGGGCATATACCCAGAGGATTCCCCACCATGTAATAAGGATACATGCTCTACTATGTTCATAGCAGCCCTATTTATAATTGCCAGATGCTTGAAAGAACCCAGGTATCCCTCAACAGAAGAGTGGATGCAAAAAATGTGGTATATCTACACAATGGAGTACTATTCAGCCATTAGAAACAATGAATTCATGAAATTCTTAGGCAAATGGATGGAGCTAGAAAACATCATACTAAGTGAGGTAACCCAGACTCAAAAGGTGACTCATGGTATGCACTCACTAATAAGTGGATATTAACCTAGAAAACTGGAATACCCCAAACATAATCCATACATCAAATGAGGTACAAGAAGAAAGGAGGAGTGGCCCCTTGTTCTAGAAAGACTCAGTGAAGAAGTATAGGGCAAAACCAGAACGGGGAAGTGGGAAGGGGTGGGTGGGAGGACAGGGGGAGAAAAAGGGGCTTATGGGACTTTTGGGGAGTGGGGGGCTAGAAAAGGGGAAATCATTTGAAATGTAAATAAAAAATATATCGAATAAAAAAAGACAAAAAAAATATTTATTTAAAAAAATTATAAAAACCCATAAACAAAGGCCTGTTTCTCTATAAACAAAACATTTTTTATAAACAAATATTTTTATAAAACAAAAGAAATTTTTATAAATAAAATATATTAAAAAATCTAAGATCCCAGCTTCCTGTACTGAAGCAGAGACAAAACAATCTTTCTCATATAAGGCAAGGCTATATTTGAATTGTATTTTGAATCATATCTGTATGAATCTGTCAAATTTCTT
Organism: Apodemus sylvaticus; assembly: GCF_947179515.1. Classification (NCBI taxonomy): domain Eukaryota; kingdom Metazoa; phylum Chordata; class Mammalia; order Rodentia; family Muridae; genus Apodemus; species Apodemus sylvaticus. Next base: position 37,201,573 of record NC_067495.1, read on the forward strand.
GGCCAGAAACTCATGCTTTGTTTCAATTAAGCAGTTAGATCTCTATGGTTAGACTAACTACAAGCTGGCTGCTAGGTGCTGCCTGCAAAATCCACAACACCCTGCTCAGTGCACAGGGAGGAAGTGGCTGGGGAGACACTTCCCTACTGCTGTCCTGCAGAAAAACTGAGTCCCTCAGGCCATGCCTGGAGGCTGCTTGGCTCGAGTCCAGAGTCATAGCTGCTGCTGGTCGCGCACCATGCAGTTAGTCCTCCCCAGCCTTAGCGAGAAAAAGACAGCCATCCCCAGTGGGAACAAGTGGACGCCCATGGGGGCCATGGCACATGCAATCGGCACCAAGGCAGGCCCACCTCTGAGGCCGTGCCACACTGTGATTTACTCCACCGCAGCCGCTGCTCGCTGCTGCCCGAGCCAAGGCCAAGTAACTTGTGGTGCTCTTGCTCTGCCTCCAGCTGCTTGTTTGGGTCACTTGCCCAAGGTCCACAGAGTTCCCGGCTCCCTCTAGCCGCCACTGTTATCAGCCTGTGCCCCACACTGTGCCATGCACTGCCCTGCACTCTGCCTCCCAAGTGCTGGGATTAAAGGAATGTGCCACCATTGCCCACTACTGCGCGCAACTCTACATCAGCCTGTGGCCTGCTCAGGAGGCCCCAGCAGACGAAATTTTCACCGATTTTTATTTTTGAACATGAAACAGTCATTTACACAAAACATGGACAAATAGACATACACAATCAGTGCACCAAAGACATACAAATTGAAGCACGCCTGCAATGTAATCAAATCCATTTTCCTTCTCTTCCTCTTCCTTTATGTTTCTAGAAAATTTTTTGTTTCTGTTTTTGGTTTTTACTCGTTTTATTTTGTTTTATATAATTTATGCCCTATTTCTCTTGCCTGGTGCAGTTCTTAGACTGCAGACAAATGCCTAACTAAATTAATTCCCTGTTCCATTTCGTTGTCACACCCTAGCTGATCTCAGTGCCAGGCCTTCACTGATTAAGTCTAGCTTGTATCTGTACGCACTTCTTTAGCAACATCCATTACAAATAAATGACATTGTTAGTGCTAAATTAATACCCTGCCACTTACCGTTCCGGATATGTAAACTTTTTTCCTTTTTCCATGGAACTCCATTCAAAGTACCTCATTCTGCCTCTCCATTTCCAGTTATAATCCATCTTGGGCACCATATGCAGAGTCCAGCTCATACATTCTAACAGCGGGTTCCCTGGAAGGAGAGATGGGTATAGGAACGGGAGCAAGAGAAAATACATGGAGAGACACAAAAACACATGGCTTCTGGTTCAAGTCTCCATCTTTAATGCCTCTCTCCCAAGATACAAAGGCAGGCAAAGCCTGTCCCCTGAAGGCTGGAAACCGGTTCTTCTTGTTCTTCAGGAGGTAGGTGGTCAGGTTGCTGGCTGCTATTCCTGAGAACAGTGGGCAGGGGGAGGTCACAGTCAACATCAAAATAAATGTAGAGAAACTTGAAGCAATCCCACTAAAATGAGGGACTAGACAAGGCTGTCCTCTCTCTCCATATATTTTCAATATAGTACTTGAAGTTCTCGCTAGAGCAATTAGACAACATAAGGAGGTCAAAGGGATACAAATTGGAAAGGAAGAAATCAAACTATCACTATTTGCAGATGATATGATAGTATACTTAAGTGACCCAAAAAACTTGACCAGAGAACTCCTACAGCTGATAAACAACTTCAGCAAAGTGGCTGGTTATAAAATCAACCAAGCAAATCAGTGGCCTTCCTATACTCAAAGGATAAACAGGCTGAGAAAGAAGTTAGGGAAATGACATTCTTCACAATAGCCACAAACAATATAAAGTATCTTGGTGTAACTCTAACCAAACATATAAAAGATCTGTATGAGAAGAACTTTAGGTCTCTGAAGAAGGAAATCGAAGAAGACTTCAGAAAATGGAAAAATCTACCATGCTCTTGGATTGGCAGAATTAATATAGTTAAAATGGTCATCTTGCCAAAAGCAATATACAGATTCAATGCAATCCCCATCAAAATCTCAACTCAGTTCTTCTTAGAGTTAATAAAAGCAATTCTCAAGTTCATCTGGAATAACAAAAAACCCAGGATAGCTAAAACTATTCTCAACAGAAAAAGAACTTCTGGGGGAATCAGTATCCTGGATCTCAAGCACTACTACAGAGCAATGGTGTTAAAAACTGCATGGTATTGATACAGTGACAGACAGGTAGATCAATGGATAAGAATCGAAGAACATGAAATGAATCCACACACCTATGGTCACTTGATCTTTGACAAAGGAACTAAAACCATCCAGTGGGAAAGGAGATAGCCTTTTCAACAAATGATGCTGTCTCAACTGGCAGTTATCATGCAGAAGAATGCAAATTGATCCATTCTTATCTCCTTGTACTAAGCTCAACTCCAAGTGGATCAAGGACCTCCACATAAAACCAGACACACTGAAACGAATAGAAAAGAAACTGAGGAAGAGCATTGAGCACATGGGCACAGGGGGAAATTTCCTGAAGAGAACACCAATAGTTTATGCTCTAAGATCAAGAATCGACAAATGGGACTGCATAAAATAACAAAATTTCTGTAAGGCAAAGGACACTGTCAATAGGACAAAACATCAACCACAGATTGGGGAAAGAACTTTACCAACCCTTCAACTGACAGAGGGATAATATCCAATATATACAAAGAACTCAAGAAGTTAGACTCCAAAGAGCCAAATAACCCCATTAAAAATGGAGTAGAGAATTTTCACCTGTGGAATATCAAATGACTGAGATGCACCTAAAGAAATGCTCAACATCCTTAATCATCAGGGAAATGAAAATCAATACAAACCTGAGACTTCACCTCACACAAGTCAGAATGGCTAACACCAAAACTCAGGAGACAGCAGGTACTTGAGAGGGTGTGGAGAAAAAGGAACACTCCTCCACTGCTGGTGGGATTGCAGGCTGGTGCAACCACTCTGGAAATCAGTCTGGTGGTTCCTCAGAAAACTAGGCATGGTACTACCAGAGGACCCTGTTTTACCAGTCCTGCGCATATACCCAGAAGGTGCTCCAGCATGTAATAAGGACACATGTCCCACTATGTTCATAGCAGCCCTATTTATAATAGCCAAACGCTGGAAAGTACCCAGATGTCCCTCAACGGAGGAATGAATACAGAAAATGGAATACTACTCAGATATTAAAAACAATGAATTCATGAAATTCTTAGGCAAATGGGTGGAAATTAAAAATAACATCCTAAGTGAAGTAATCCAGTCACAAAAGACCAGACATGATATGTAGTCACTGATATGTGGATATTAGCCCAGAAGCTTGGAATACCCAAGACACAAATCACATATCAAATGATACTCAAGAAGAAGGAAGAACAAAGTATGGATACTCTGGTACTTCTTAGAAGAGGGATCAAAATACCCACAGAAGGAGATACAGAGTCAAAGTATGGAGCAGAGACTCAGGAAAAGACCATCCAGAGACTACCCTATCTAGTGATCCATCCCAGATACAGTTACAAAACCCAGACACTATTATCGATGCCCATAAGTACTTGCTGAGTGGAGCCAGATATAGCTGTCACCTGGGAGGCTCTGCTAGTGCATGACAAATACAGAGGGGCACACTCTCAGCCAACCATTGAACTGAGCACAAGGTCCCCAATGGGAGAGCTAGAGAAAGGACCGAAGGAACTAAATAAAGGGGTTTGCAGCACCGAAGGAGGAACAATGATATGAGCCACCCAGTACTCCCAGATCTCCCAGGGACAAAAACATCAACCAGATATTACACATGGTGTTACCCATAGCTCGAGACACATAGGAGCAGAAGATGGTCTTGTTGGACATCTAAGGGAGGAGAGGCCCCTGGTCCTGGAAAGGCTCAATGCAGCAGTGTAGGAAAATACCAGGTCAGGGAAGCAGGAGGGGGTTAATTGGGGAATGGGGGTCGAGAGATGGCTTATGGGACTTTCGGGGTGGGGGGACCAGGAAAGGGTAAATCATTTGAAATGTAAATAAAGAATATGTCTAATAAAAAATAGAGCAGGCAGGATAGAATACAGAAAGAAGAGTAGAAGAAGCTGTAGAGAGAGCAGAAAGCAGAGGTAGGCTTCTTCTTACCATGAGACAAGATTTTTTTCTTAATAGCAAAACACATTTATTCTTACTCACAAGGATAGGGCTATTTTTCACAGACTTGAATTTCTTTCCCTTAGCAACAGAGAGGTAGAAGCCTTTTCTTTCTTTATGCAAAAAAGTTTGGATCTTATTTTTCAACCAGAATAAGTGAGTTCTTCTTTTGATGATATTTGCTCTATGGATCTGGCTCAGAAGGGTATTTGCTCCATCCACCAAATATATATGGAAGTATAGGTGTGTGTGTGTGTGTGTGTGTGTGTATGTGTGTGTGTGTGTAAGTATGTAAGTGGTCCTGGCAAGAGTAAATATGTATATGAGTATGTGTGTATGAGCATGTGTAGGAATGTATGTGTATCTAGGCATATGTGCATGTGTAAAAGTGCTTCATTCTGTGAGTGTGACTCTCTTTTCCTGGTTCAATAAAAGTTAATTGTTCCAGGTCTCCCTCTTGCCTAGACAGTGAGAGGCAAGGCTTTCAGGCAAGGGAGAAAGGAGTCCTAGAAATTAGTCCTTTACTTAATCCCCTCCTGTTTAACAATTGTGTCTTAATTGCCAGAGGCCTGCAGCTTCTGGCCTCATAGTAATTTAAAGTCAAGACAGGTAAATGTTATTATAGAAAGAAACTTTTTCTGTCAAAACCCCAAGTTTTCCCACCCAATCAGCTGCCTTCTGGAGAGAACCAGTGCCATGGTAGGCTCCTGGCATTTAGTCATCATGTCCACAGGCCCCAACCTATGCTATGTATTCAAGTGATGAAAAAAAAAAAAAACAGTTGTGTGGAATCCTGACTTGAGGATGAGAAAAGTGAGAGCTGCATGCTATTTTCCATAGATGCGACAATGGCTGTGCTGGAAGCTATCCCAACAAATATTTGCTGAAATGGCATGAAACGGCCCTTCATCTAGGAACATGAAAATATGCACAGACTAGAAACATCTTTCCAACATTTTATGATTGTCAGACAATCATTATTATCTCACTATTTATAGCAACCTCTCCCAGTTACTAAGTCTTGCACCTACCCCACAAATTGTTCCACCAGACATTTTTATTTCCTTTTCTTGATCATCTACAGGAAAACTATCATCAACCTCAAACAAGTACTAGGCCTAGAAATGGCTGCAAACCTGACAGCATTTTGAAGGTGCTGCTGAAGTAGGCACAGGTAAAAACTTCACAAAGTATATGCAATTCCAAGGCCTCTGGTATCTTAGTCAGAGACCAGAGAGCACAGCTATTGTTTAACATATTTTCTCATCTTCTTTATAGATGCAAAACTATAGCATCAGGTATCCTGGCATAGGTTCAAAGGTAAGCTGCCAGCCTCCTTTTACACCTTGGGCTAGAGATTGGATGGAAACATACCTACCCAACATCTGATGAAACAGCTGGTTGTATAGAATCCTGACTTGCGGATCCTAATAATACATAAAGAAGAAACACTGCTCCCCTTGTCCCTGGTTCTGTGGATGGATATGGGAACACAACTATCAATTTGGTTTTGTTGTACAGTCAATGTGATCTTGCTATTTGTCACGACATCTCCAAACACCAAACTATTAAATCATCTCCATAGTCCTATATGTAATTTTTATTTTCTTTCTCAGAAAGACTCCTACACACTTCAGAACTTGTTACGTTCTTCTGCCTCTATAAGATCACAGATATCAATGTCTTGCTGATCACACACATGTGAAGGCACTCTGATACGATAAAAGTAGACTGAAGCCTACTTTGAAATACTTAGGAGATCCCAGTTCTCTTGATAACACTGGGTATTCCAACACCACACACAAAACCCTGCCTCACTCAGTCTCCTCTCACTGTGGTGTCAACACATTGAAAGTAAACACAAGGTGAATCCATTAAGCATTCTATGATCATGCTGAATAGCATGGGAAATGGAAAAACACAGTGGATATGATAAGAGACAGGGTTTCACTCCAGTGTATGTTCATTTACATTGAAGTATGGCTGCTGCAGATAGTTGGGTTTGCTAGTGGAGCCAAGAAGAGAAACCTGGTCTCATAGCATCAGTTCTTCATCACATGACAACCATCCATCTAGGCATGCAGTGTATGCCATTTTAAAGAAAGACATTACCTTGTGATTCTTGCTATTGCATACCAACAAGATACATATATTGACTATGAACCAGCTGAATAGTGATTGCAGTGATTCCTAACACCCTTGGTATTTAGTTCCCTCATACAACTCTTGCTTAAGTGGTATGTGATTCCTGAACTCTAATTGAAACATTCAATAAGGAGAAGAAAATTTTAAAAGAAACAAAAACTCACAAAGAAAAAAGAAGGGCCAAAAAATGCAGAGAATGGAGAAGAAAGCAGTGAAGTTATGAAGAATGAAGGAAGGAAGGAAAGCCTTTCACTGTAGGATATATATATATCCAAAGACTCATGGAAGAAGCCAGACTATGCAGTGCAAGGATGATCATGGAAGAAAAGCTAGGATATTGTTCGGAATCCAAAGAAGAGCTAGAGTCATTGGGGATTAGGTATTTACTTAGACACACTTGTGTTTTCTGCTATGCACATAGGAAGGGAAGCCAGAAAAATATTCAATATTCCATATCCTAGTCGGCTTTCAGCATTCTGGTCATCTGGAATCCATCACTGGTCAAAGTAAGTTACCTCAGGGCCTAGAACATGAGGATTTCTCTGTCTAACAAGTCAAGAATGTGGAATCCCTGTCTGTTTTACAAATATTCACAGGTAAAGACCAACATGGGTCAACTGTATCCTGGCTCCCCACCCCCATCATCCTAGGTATACCATACCTGCAAGAGTTCAGTTTCTTTACCCGTGGGCACCAACCTCATCTTACAATTCCCATTTTTGTTTTCTGTTTGTCTCATTGTTTGTTTTGTTATATTTTAAGGAAGAAAATATTTTGGCTAGCAACAAGACAATTTCTCCTCATGGAACTATTGCATAAAAAATGTAAAGCCATCATTGCCACATTTTCTGTGCCCAAAACCCAAATCAGTTTCCTGCCACTACAGTCAGTGAAACACTACCATTCTCAACTCTGGCCAGAAAAGGCTTTACAACCTAAGTTAGAGTCCCTGAAGAACCAATGAACTCAAAGGGTCCTCATTTGTACTACAGTGAGGCAATTCAGTGGAAGAAAAGAAGCACCATAGGCACTGGCTACAGACATATAAGAATACTATATGGAGTCCATTCCTATCAAGAAGAAAGATGGAGAGTCTAAGAAACAAATCCATGGATACTAGGACAATGGTTAAGTCTAGGTCCCTTCACTATTCAGTATCTACATTATGAGTTGGATATATAGATAATGGAACCTTGGCAGTTGTGATGGTTTGTACATAATTGGCCCAGGGAGTGATCCTATTAGGAGGTATGGCCTTGTTAGAGTAGGTGTGTCACTGTGGGTGTGGGCTTAAGACCCTCACCCTAGTTGCCTGGAAGTTAGTCTTCTATTAGCATCCTTCAGATGAAGATGTAGAACTCTCAGCTCCTCCCTCACTATATCTGCCTGGATGTGCCATGTGTCTGTCTTGATGACAATGGACTGAACCTCTGTACCCCACTTTTTAATGGGGTTATTTGGTTCTCTGGGTTCTACCTTCTTGAGTTCTTTGTATATATTAGATATTAGCACTCTGTCAGATTTAGGGTTGGTGAAGATCCTTTCCCAATCTTTTGGTTGACATTTTCTTCTTTTGACAGTGTCCTTTGCCTTACAGAATATGAGGTCCTATTTGTCAATTCTTGATCTTAGAGCCTATGCCATTGGTGTTCTGTTCAAGAAATTTCTCCCTGTGCCCATGTGCTCCAGGCTCTTCCCCACTTTCTATTCTTTTAGATTCAGCTTATCTGGTTTTATGTGGAGGTCCTTGCTCCACTTGTACTTGACCTACAGCTAGAACTTTGAGTAGTATATTGAATAAATTAGGAGAGCGTGGGCAGCCTTGTTTTGTCACTGATGCTAGTGGGATTGCTTCAAGTTTCCCTTCATTTAATTTGATGTTGGCTATTGATTTGCTGACTATTGCTTTTATTATGTTTAGGTATGGGTACTTCCAAGACTTTTGATGGGAAGAGGTGCTTGATTTTGTTAAAGGCTTTTTCTGAACCTAATGAGATGTTCATGTGTTTTTTCCTTGAGTTTGTATATAGAGTTGATTACTTTGATTGACTTCTGTATATTTAACCATCCCTGAATCACTGGAATGAAGCCTATTTAATAATGGTGAATGATCACTTTTTGAAGAGTTCTTGGCATCAGTTTGTAAGAAAGACTGTGTTTTTCATTAATATGTATAACGCATATTGGTATGAAGTTCTCTTTTTTTGTTGAGCCTTTGTGTAATTTTGGTATCAGTGTAAGTATGACTTCATTGAATGAATTAGATAGTGTTACTTCCATTTTTATTTTGTGAAATAGTTTGAAAAATAGTTCTTCTCTGAATGTCTGATAGAATTCTGCACCAAAAACCTGAGATCCTGAGGGATTTTTGTAGGGAATCTTCTAATGGTTGCTTCTATTTCCTTGGGGGCTTGGGGACAGTTTAGATGGTTTATCTGATCCTGATTTAAGTTTGGTAACTCATATATGTCTATAAAATCATCCATTTCATATAGATTTTCCTGGGTTTTTTTTTTTGAGGATAGGCTTTTGTAGTAAGATCTGGCTTTTTTTTTTAAATAATTTCTTCAGTTTCTGTTGTTATGTCTCTCTTTTCATGTCTGAAACAGTTAATTTGGATACTATCTCTCTTCCTTCTAATTAGTTTGGCTAAGAGTTTATCTGTCTTGTTGATTTTCTCAAAGAACCAGGTCCCAGTTTTCTTGATTCTTTGACAAGTTCTTTTTCTTTCTCTTAGTTGATTTCAACCCTGATTTTGATTATTTCCTGCCATCTATTCCTCTTGGGTTTATTTCCTTCCTTTTGCTCTATAGCTTTCCTACTTGCAGTTAAGGTGCTAGTGGATGATCTGTCCTATTTCTTTTTGAAGGTACTCAGAGTTATGAGCTCTCCTTTTAGAACTATTTTTATTGTGTCCCATAAGTTTGGGTATGCTGTGCCCTCATTTTCATTAAATTCTAAAATGTCTTTAATTTCTTTCTTTGTTTTTTTCCCTGACCAAGTTGTTACTGAGCAGAGAATTGTTCAGCTTCCATGAATATGTGGGCTTTCTGTTGTTTTTGTTCTAGTTGAATAGCAGCCTTTGTCCATGGTGATCTGATAGGATGACTGGGATTATTTCAATCTTCTTGTATCTGTTGTAACCTAGTTTGTGTCTGATAATATGGTCAGTTTTGTAGAGGGTACCATGAGGTTTCTGACAAGAAGGTATATTCTTTTGTTTTAGTGTAAAATGTGCTGTAGATATCTTTTAAATCCATTTGGTTTATAACTTCTGTTAGTTTCACTGTGTCTCTGTTTAGTTTTTGTTTCCACGATCTGTCCATTAGTGAGTGTGGGGTGTTGAAGTCTCCCCCTCTTATTGTATGAGGTGCAATGTGTGCTTTGAGCTTTAGTAAAGTTTCTTTTACAAATGTGGGTGCTCTTGCATTTGGGGCATAGATATTCAGAACTGAGTTCATTGTTAATTTTTTTTCTTTGACGAGTATAAAGTATTCTTCCTGATCTTTTTCTTTAAATCTTTTTTTTTCTTGAGTATCTTCTTTATTTACATTGCCAATGGTAAAACCTTTCCCAATTTCCCCCTCCCAAAAGCCCCCTCCCCAACGATTCCCTACCCCTCCTCCCACTCCCTGCCTCCATATATATGCCCCTCTACCCGACACATTCCCACCCCCCCAACTCCCCCCTCCCTGTCCGTTTCCCTTTGTTATGTCCTCTATTGAGCCTTTACCTGACCAAAGACCACTCCTCCCACTGATGCTCAACAAGGCATTCCTCTGCCACATTTTTGGCTGGAACCATTTGTACCCCTTGGTTGATGATTCAGTCACTGGGAGTCTTGGGATGTCTGGGTGTCTGAAGTCATTGTTCTTTCCAAAGGGCTATATACTCCTTCAGCACCTCCGGACCACCCTCCAGATCCTCCGTTGGGGACACCAAGCTCAGTCCAACTGACATTTTTTTAATACCTTTTGATTGAAAGTCCATTTTATTGGATTTTAGAATGGGTACTGCAGCTTGTTTCTTGGGACCATTTGCTTGGAAAAGATTTTCACAGCCTTTTACTCTGAGGTAGTGTCTGTTTTTTCACTAAGGTATATTTTTTGTATGCAGCAACATGCTGGGTCATATTTATATATCCAATCTGTTAGCCTATGTCTTTTTATTGGGGAATTGAGTCTATTGTTGAGATATATTAAGGACCAATGATTGTTGCTTCCTGATATTTTTGTTGTTAGAGGCAGAATTATGTTTGTGTTTCTCTCTTTTTTTATGTTTGTTGTTAGAAAATCAATTTCTTACTTTTTCGGGGGGTATAGTTTCCCTCCTCGTATTGGAGTTTTCCTTCTATTATCCACTGTAGAACTGGATTAGTGGAAAGATTTTGTTTAAATTTGGTTTTATCATAAAATATCTTGGTTTCTTCATCTATGGTAATTGAGCATTTTGCTACCTTAATAGTGTTAAAAACTACATGGTATTGGTACAGTGACAGGCAGGAGGATCAATGGAACAGGATTGAAGATCCAGAAATGAACCCACACACCTATGGCCACTTGATCCTCGACAAAGGGGCTGAAAACATCCAATGGAAAAAAGACAGCCTTTTCAACAAATGGTGCTGGTTCAACTGGAGGTCAGCATGCAGAAGAATGGGAATTGATCCATCCTTGTCTCCTTGTACTAAGCTCAAATCCAAATGGATCAAGGACCTCCACATAAAGCCAGACACTCTGAAGCTAATAGAAAAGAAACTGGGGAAGACCCTTGAGGACATCGGGACAGGGAGAAAGTTTCTGAACAGAACACGAATAGCATGTGCTCTAAGAGCAAGAATTGACAAATGGGACCTCATAAAATTACAAAGTTTCTGTAAGGCAAAGGACACCATTAAGAGGACAAATCGGCAACCAACAAATTGGGAAAAGATCTTCACCAATCCTACATCAGATAGAGGGCTAATATCCAATATATATAAAGAACTCAAGAAGTTAGACTCCAGAAAACCAAACAACCCTATTAAAAATGGGGTACAGAGTTAAATAAAGAATTCTCACCTGAAGAACTTCACTTCGGATGGCGGGGAAGCATCTTAAAAAATGCTCAACGTCATTAGTCATTAGGGAAATGCAAATCAAAACAACCCTGAGATTTCACCTTACACCAGTCAGAATGGCTAAGATTAAAAATTCAGGAGATAGCAGGTGTTGGAGAGGGTGTGGAGAAAGAGGAACACTCCTCCACTGCTGGTGGGGTTGCAAATTGGTACAACCACTCTGGAAATCAGTCTGGCAGTTCCTCATAAAACTGGGTACTTCACTTCCAGAAGATCCTGCTATACCACTCCTGGGCATATACCCAGAAGACTCCCCACCATGTAATAAGGATACATGCTCTACTATGTTCATAGCAGCCCTATTTATAATTGCCAGATGCTGGAAAGAACCCAGGTATCCCTCAACAGAAGAGTGGATGCAAAAAATGTGGGTACATCTACACAATGGAGTACTATTCAGCCATTAGAAACAATGAATTCATGAAATTCTTAGGCAAATGGATGAAGCTAGAGAACATCATACTAAGTGAGGTAACCCAGACTCAAAAGGTGAATCATGGTATACACTCACTAATAAGTGGATATTAACCTAGAAACCTGGAATACCCAAAACATAATCTATACATCAAATGATGTACAAGAAGAAAGGAAGAGTGGCCCCTTGTTCTAGAAAGACTCAGTGAAGCAGTATTCAGCAAAACCAGAACGAGGAATTGGGAAGGGGTGGGTGGGAGGACAGGGGGATAGAAGGGGGTTTACAGGACTTTCTGGGAGTGGGGGGGCTAAGAAAGGGGAAATCATTTGAAATGTAAATAAAACATATATCGAATAAAAAAAAGGAAAACTCAAGATGGAATATGGTACTGTTCTGACAGTTGTGACCATGTTTTCATGACTATAGTAGGTCATTAAATTTAGGGAAGTGATAAGCCATTGAGGTTTTGGAGCTTAATCACTGGATGATCTTTTCAAGACAGATTATAAAGGTCTTTCTATAACTCAATAGTGCCCATAGAAGCATACTCATCACATAAGACTTCCACTTAGATTCAACCTGAGAAAAGACATTTAATTCTGCTACTCCTTGCTATATAATAACTATGTGCATATATCCAGGATGCCCCAGCATCACAGCACTCTTGCAGTGCTTCCCAATAGCCTTAGATTGGGCTGTAGATGTGGTTCATTTATGAAATCCTAGGCTTAGGTAGAGGGTCCTCTTTCTCCACCTTCAGTACTTTGAGAGAAGTAGCAACAAAAGAGAAACCAAGTGTAGAAATGATCAGAGTAGATGTAAGAAGTCAAAGAGAATGAAGGAGTATATTAAAGGTAGAGGTAGGTGAGAGGATCTAAGGAGGAAAAATGGAGGAAAATCTGGTTGATAAAATTGCATTGGGCAGAAAGTCTCTGTGCCCAACCCCTGGGTAGAAGAAAGGGTAGCGCTTGGCTCTATTAAATGACTTGTGGATTAGGATTGTAGCCAAGAACACAACTACAGACCTTATGGAGGGCCTCTGTATTCTTGCGCACTCTGCTAATCTCTGCCAGGATGAGAGTAAAGTAGTCCAGAGAATTTTACCCCATCCCTGAGCCCATCTGCAGTCGCCTGACTGGTCTATATCTCTTCCAGACAATCCTGTTAGCTGAGCTTGGAGCCTCTGGATTTTTTCCAGGCGAAAGACTGGTGCATATCTGACACTGGAGCTTGTCCTAGTTGCATATACCATGAGTAAAATAAGCACAAGCTTTACCAAAGACTGCCAAGTATATAAGTGCCAAGTAACCTATCCCTTGGAGTCAAGAGTTTCTTACACATATACAAGTCTTCCATGGGGAAATATTAAGGATATTAGTAACCCACTTCAAAGAAGGGTTGCACCATGAATTTCAAACTATATTTTTCCTGGGCCCACAGACTGGGCCTTCTTTTTTTTTATTAGATATATTTTTTATTTACATTTCAAATGATTTCTCCTTTTCTAGACCCCCACTCCCCGAAAGTCCCATCAGCCCCCTTCCCTCCCCCTGTTTTCCCACCCAACCCTTCCCACTTCCCTGTTCTGGTTTTGCCCTATACTGCTTCACTGAGTCTTTCCAGAACAAGGGGCCACTCCTCCGTTCTTCTTGTACCTCATTTGATGTGTGGATTATGTTTTTGGTATTACAGTTTTCTAGGTTGATATCCACTTATTAGTGAGTGCATACCATGATTCATCTTTTGAGTCTGGGTTACCTCACTTAGTATGATGTTCTCCAGCTCCATCCATTTGCCTAAGAATTTCATGAATTCATTGTTTTTAATGGCTGAATAGTACTCCATTGTGTATATATACCACATTTTTTGCATCCATTCTTCTGCTGAGGGATACCTGGGTTCTTTCCAGGTTCTGGAAATTATAAATAGGGCTGCTATGAACATAGTAGAGCATGTATCCTTATTACATGCTGGGGAATCTTCTGGGTATATGCCCAGGAGTGGTATAGCAGGATCTTCTGGAAGTGAGGTGCCCAGTTTTATGAGGAACTGCCAGACTGATTTCCAGAGTGGTTGTACCAGTTTGCAACCCCACCAGCAGTGGAGGAGTGTTCCTCTTTCTCCACATCCTCGCCAACATCTGCTGTCTCCTGAATTTTTAATCTTAGCCATTCTGACTGGTGTAAGGTGAAATCTCAGGCTTGTTTTGATTTGCATTTTCCTAATGACTAATGAAGTTGAGCATTTTTTAAGATACTTCTCCACCATCTGAAGTTGGGGCTTCTGATAAACAAAACACTTCACTCGACTAATATAAGACTTCAGATGGTAACCCACTATCTTGGCCAATTTATCCCAGATATGAGTTTCCCTGCCTGGTTCATGGGCTCTGGCTTGGTGCTCAAATACCCCATGGGGTACTAACTTCCACTAGACTTTCAGAATCAACTAGCAAGAATAGTTCCCCCTTAAGGAACTGGGACCATACATACTTAGATACTTACATAGGTACATACATAAATACATACTTACAGCAACATTCTGAATTTGGTATATGAACATGAGTTTCAGTTGTTATCTTGATTTCAGAGTCAAGATTTAGCTACATGGTGGCCATGCTTGCCAAGGATTTGCCAACACTGTGAAGCCATATTAGAAGAAGGTTAGCTACTACTAGAGGAGGAAAATCACCCTCTTCAATTGGGTTCTTGACTCTGAAATGGCTTCAAAACCAGCAGAGGGTATGTATACCCATGAGATATCCAATGTCTTAGACAAGATCCCAGACTTTGTTTGGAAAGAGCAGCCACCACAAAACCACGTTTGTCATCTTCTCCATAAACTACAGCTTGTGCTATCTAAGAAACTGGCAAATGGGCTAAGCGCAAGATTCTGGCCACCTTTCACATTGGAGGCTATTCCTACAAGAATCCCCCAACAAAAAAGAATAAGTTGTTCAGGGCCTTGATCTGGTGATGAAAACTCCAAAAATGAAACACTGCATCTCAACAGCTAGCTTCATGTTTGGTTATGGGGATGGGAATCTAAATTTCACCAAGAGCAAATTACCCTTGCCCCATATAGCCTTTCTTAGCCTCTACTGAGAAAAACACCCCAACTAGTGCCTCCTACCAGATCCTCACTTGAAAACCTATTGTCTTGGCCACTTCTTGCCAAAGATTGGCCTCCAAGCCAG
Source organism: Apodemus sylvaticus (assembly GCF_947179515.1). Lineage (NCBI taxonomy): Eukaryota > Metazoa > Chordata > Mammalia > Rodentia > Muridae > Apodemus > Apodemus sylvaticus. Next base: position 37,216,609 of record NC_067495.1, read on the forward strand.
AGTCAGGGTTGCCAACAAATTAGCCTCCATGTTCCTATCTTCATGAGACTAAGACATTCTACTAGTACCAATGGTGCCCTATCAAGGTACAAGGACAATACAATAGGACTACTAAAGGTATCACATCTCTAAATGAAAGAGAGATCACTGTCAGTCACAGCCTATCCTATATAGGATAATGGGAAGGGAGCCCAGGAAAGTTTCTTGCTTCCATAGGCCTCAGTTGAACATTCCTGAGCACTGACCACCTCACATTCATGAAAAACATGTCCAACTCAGAACCTGGAAATATATACTTCCTGTTTCTACCAGGCCAAGATCTCTGGAGCCCTACCTGTCTCATAAGCCCTGTCACCATGGTCATCTGAATCTTGAATTTCCTTAGGGCTACCAAGCCAACAGAAGGTCCCTATCCTGTTCTGCAGTTATAATTGCCATTTTCAAGCCCTGATAAGAAAATCACCAGAAATTAGTAGTAGCATCAAAAATATCTGCTTCAGGGAAGTCTTGCTCCTAGAGATACTAAGCTTCTTTTGCCCAGGTCTATTCCCTTTCTTCTTTACTAAGTAAAACATCTCATTTTAGTTGCTTGCCACCAGACTCCCAGGAGACAAACCACTCAGAGTTGGAATTCTGACCTAACACAGGTGACTCAGACTTGGGGTCAAAGACACTACAGAGGACTTATTTCTATTAAACTGAAACACTTTGCTAGCAGGAAATATGCCACAAGGCACTAGAATCACATCCTAAAGGAACAATATCTGTCACTGGAAGAGCAGTCACGATTCTCAGAACCAAAACCATAGATACTAGGTCAAGAGACATAGTCCATTTCCTCTCATTACGAACTGGTAACATTCTTACTTAGGCATTGGCACTGGACCTTCAGTAGTCATCTTGATGCCAGTGTCAATAGTGGTAGAAAGGATAGCCATGCTTGCAGTAGTGGACTTTTACTGTTGATCAAAGCCAAATCCAATCTTTTAGCAACCAAGGGGCATTGATTCAATGATTCTAAACCATAGAATTCATAGACCAGGTGGTTCTAAACTGCCAACATCTAGTGCTTTGAGAAGTCTCAAGTAAGGTTCACATTAATCAGGTCTCAGGGGATGCAGTGTATAAATTCACAGATACATCATTTATTAACTGTTCCAGCATCTTTTATAGTCAAAGCAGTATAAAGATTTTCCACAGCTTCTAGCTCTCACCAGCTGCTGTTTCCCTAGCAATAACTTATCTTGGTTCAAGGTGACTCAAATATCCTTGAAAACTGAGAAATCTCTTAGCCATCTAACTCTTAGACATTACTTTCTCATGAGAAAAGGACGTGAAGGCAATTTCCCCAGACATACAGCTTACTTGGCAGAAGAACAGATTCTCTGCTTGAGAAAGTAAACCTCAGTGTCTCAGTATGCTGAGATTTACAGAGATTCCATACCACCTCATAGTTAGCAGGCTGAGAGAACTTACCTCATGTCATTTCTCTACAATATCCTCCTTTTTATTTTTAAATTTAACTTCTAAAAGATTTTGCCACAAGGTACATATTTGCAAAGTGTGCTTATGAAAGCAACATTGGGAAATAGCCAATCTAATAATGCCAATAAAAATGCTAATAAGTAAAGCAACACTGGCTCCTCCAGCTACATGAGTCGCATTCTATAGTGAAGTTCAAGGATCCATGCCAGACAATTTATCAGCTAATATTTTAGCAACATCAGATGCATCGTCAGATGGAAATTGTTTTTTGAATGTGTCTAGCACACATTGTATTGTTAAGTATCCTTTCTGACAGTAGAATTTCCTTTCAAATATTGTTGAATCATTCCCCAATCCTAAAGGCTGGCATTATATTGAAAATTAATAACACAAAATGTATTAGAATTCCAACCACAATTTAACTACAACTCTTGTTGCACACTCAAATATTTTTGACCTAACCAAGATACCAACTTATTTATTGCATCTACTTTTGTCTGCAGGCTTCCATTGATGTTCAACTGATGAACCCATAATTCACGATAGTCTTTATGCCATTGTTCTACACTCAACCTTCCTAATGCTGCAACACCTTAAGGCAGTTCCTCTTGTTATAATGACTCACAACAATGAAATTATTTTCATTGCTACTTTATAACTGTAATTTTGTTACTATTATGAGTCATTGTGTTAATAGATGATGGCCAACCTCTGTGAAAGGGTAGTTGGACTACCCCACCCCCCACACACAAAGAGGTCATGACCCACATGTTGAAAATCACAAGAAGTTGACAGCTATCAGGGAAGAGACAAATACCCACATCATCCATTTCCTATGCCTTGGAATGGACACAAACCAGACAAAATGAATCTGTTGGGTGATAAGAGCAAAAACTATAACCAAAGATCTGTACTTTTAAGGGCTCCAGTTTCTCATTCTAGAGCCCAGATTCTGAAGGGAGATGACAGCTGCTTCCCAAACACTTTAGTCATCTTGTCCACATACCATGTCATCAGTAACCTTGGCCATAGCGATAAAATTGAATGCAAACTATTGTCTAACTTTTGAAGCCCGTACCATTTCTCAACAGGAGGCATCTTCAACCAATATCTGCTGAAATGCCCAGTTATACAGACTCCACATCTAGGGGAAAGAATATATCAAAAAAACCCAAACATCTCAGTTACTACTTTTATGCCTAGTCCCGAGCATGGGCATGACCCCACAAACATCTACAGACTACCAGATTGCCATTATATTCTTACTGTTTATCATAATCTCTGCCCATTCTATGCATCACTTCACAGTCCAAACAAACAAGGTATATTTTTCCTTTTTCCAAAATGTCTCCAAAATTTCTTTGAGACTTGTAGCTGTTTTTCCTCTGTGGTTATCCAGATACCATCCATGTTTGAAGCACGTCACAAACCAGAGGTAAGGCACGCTGATGACATTCAAATAGACTGGCCAATAGAGAGAAACATTACAGAGTCCCAGTCCGTACCTCTCTGGCCAGGATGCTAGCACCACAATGTCACCCTAGTCCATTCTCATTACAGTTCTAACATACTCAAAAAAAAAATATGACTTCTTTAATTCAGATTTATATCAAGAAGCTGGATCCCTGGCAAGAGACAGATTCAGTGGAGGTGACAAGTAAAACAAAATGGTTTCAAAAGTAATATATATGCACTCAAACACACATATGCACACACACACACACACACACACACACACACACACACACACACTCACATAGAATCCCTGACACCTAATCGTCTCTGGATTCCTAGGGTTTTACCATATTCACTTGGGAGATACTTTTCACTACTAAACACATAGCCTTACTCTCCTTAAGAGCTGAACCTACAGAAACCTACCTCTCATTCTTGAAATAACTCTCCATGTGTTCTACAGACAGCTTCATTATTGCTTTCTAACTCTCCATCTCTACCACATCTGGTGCATTAAACCCTCTGATGTTGACAAATGAGGTCCCTGGAAATCTAAGTTCTCATCAATACCAGGCCACACATTCCAGTGGCCTGTTTTGACACAGAATACACAAATGGTCTGGACTGCTCAGAAATATGTACAGATACCTACTGCTCTACAAGACAGATACCTCTCCTTAAGTATGCACTCTCTGATTGGCAACTATGCTTCTGTGCTCCTTCTGAAGTCACAGTCTCTAAACAGCTTTCAGCACAGACCATTGATCCTATCCTGTGATAACCTAAGGCTGTTATTGTACACCTAATAGATATGTGACATGTTCTGCTATGGCTTCTGTACTGTCTGAGACATTGATCCCTCTCCACAGAATACATAGAGAATACACAGTCCATCTGCTTTCCACCACACTGAATCCCAACCTATCATGTACCAAGTTTAGGCATTGTCCTATCCTTTATTCCACCTGTAATTACAAAACATCTTTGACATGAGGAACATATTAAAGTGGGAGAGGATAGCAGATTGTCTTTTATTACACTGACCTAGGTGCACACTAGGAATATTGAGCAAGGTGGACAAGTAAGGGAAAATGGGTGACTCCATGTGCCTGAAGCTATGCATAGGTCAGCTCTTACAGATTTTGTGTTTGCTAGTGGAACCAAAGTCAGTGAAACAGCCGCAGTGCAGTGCTTTTGATTCACATCTTTTAGGCATCCTTACATTTAGGGGCAGAATGCTGCTCCTTCTGAAACAGGAAAGGGGAATGTTGACTGATATGAGGAAAAGGAAGTGACCACTTTAAGAAAGGCTGATCCTTGCGCTAGGGGTTGCTTTCAAACCAAAGGAGCTTGCAGCTGTTACAAAATGGAATTCAGGAAAAAGAGATTATCTGTCTGTGGATAACCAGAGCAGTACTAATCACAAAGGGGAGGGAATCTGGTGGAAGAACATATCAAAAAGCTTATACAAAGTCTGATCCAGAGACTGAAACTAACTCCTACCTATGTAGTCACTCTCTTCACCATGATGGGAGTACTTTGTCTGTTCTAATAAAGTTGACATTTTTTTCTTCTTTCCCCATCACTGGTTGTTTTTCTCTTCCCACATCAATCTATAACTTTTTCAGTCTGTCAGCTACACTCAGCATCTGAGACTGTCACTTTGCATTCAGGTTCCTCATATCCTCTGCTTTCATTCTCTAAAAAGTTGGGCCATTATTCAACCACAGCCAACACTGGCTGAAAAGACAGCTTGTACAGAACCCTGATCTGTGGACATGAAAATATCAAAAAAAAAAAAAAAACCCAAACACTACATATTAGCTGCTACATATCTGAATAGCCCTGGATATGGGCCTCAAATCACCTCTTTGTGATTTCTAGGTACCGTTATGATCTCAGTGTTTAGCACAATCTCTCACAGTTCCTCAGTTTTCCACCTCACTCCATCAAAACATGTTTTGTCAGGATATTGTAATTATTTCTCTGAAAGGACTACAAGTCTCTCTGGAACTTGTGCTTTCATTTTTCTGCAGTGACCATCCAACTACCTATAACTGTAGTTTGGCACACTTGCAAAGGAATGCATTCTTTTTTTTTTTTCTTCAGGGATTGAAGATCAGTGATTCTTTTTTTTTCTTGTTTTTATTCGATATAATTTTTTATTTACATTTCAAATGATTTCCCCTTTTCTGGTCCCCCACTCCCCAAAAGTCACATAAACCCCCTTCCCTCCCCCTATTCTCCCACCCACCCCTTCCCACTTCCCCATTCTGGTTTTGCCGAATACTGCTTCACTGAGTCTTTCCAGAACAAGGGGCCACTCCTCCTTTCTTCTTGTACCTCATTTGATGTGTGGATTATGTTTTGGGTATTCCAGTTTTCTAGGTTAATATCCACTTATTAGTGAGGGCATACCCTGATTCACCTTTTGAGTCTGGGTTACCTCACTTAGTATGATGTTCTCTAGCTCCATCCATTTGCCTAAGAATTTCATGAATTCATTGTTTCTAATGGCTGAATAGTACTCCATTGTGTAGATATGCCACATTTTTTGCATCCACACTCTTCTGTTGAGGGATACCTGGGTTCTTTCCAGCATCTGGCAATTATAAATAGGGCTGCTATGAACATAGTAGAGCATGTATCCTTATTACATGGTGGGGAATCCTCTGGGTATATGCCCAGGAGTGGTATAGCAGGATCTTCTGGAAGTGAGGTGCCCAGTTTTCGGATGAACCGCCAGACTGATTTCCAGAGTGGTTGTACCAATTTGCAACCCCACCAGCAAAGGAATGCATTCTAATTCCATTCAAATAGTGACTGACAGGGAAATAGATGCATGCAAGAGACCATAGATAAACTTCATGCCTCCAGTCAGAACTCCAGTACCACACCTTTAACTATTTTTTACTCAATACTTTGCCAGTGTGCTCAAAAACAAAGCCAAAAACCAAGTTGCTTTCACACAGTTTTCTCTCATAAAACTTGTTTATGTGAGCAAAGGACAAAGTCAGAGGACATGAGAGGTGAAGAAAAGAGTTTCCCATCAGACTATGCATACACACACACACACACACACACACACACACACACACACTGTGGCTTGGAGAAAACCACATCATTGCATCCCCACTTTTCCTCTCTACCAAATATAATCAAGCCCTTCTGTTGCTAACAAGTGAACTGCCCCACAGACAACCTGTTCTGAGTTTTCAACAATACTAGGTCACATCTTCCAGTGGACTGACATCTCACAGTCCTTATAATTTTAGCAAACTGCCAGGCTTTTCCATAGATACCTACCATGTGACAAGACCTGATGTCTGTAGGATGCCACCACTATTTGCCAACTGTGCCCACCTGGTCTTTTTCTGAGGGTTAGTCCCAAAAGGCATTCTACTGTATTCAAACAGGCTGGCCTATGTGGAATTAGGACAGTCCTCCACATATGCAACATGAAATGGCTTCCAGATTTTCTTAGGCTTTACAACTTCTCCAGGGTACAAAACAGAATGCAGAACACTCCCTTATGCAATGCTTGCTTAACTACCACCTCTAAAGTCCTTCACTACCATATCTTCCACTATAATTTCAGGGTACCCTCATACCTAGGGACACTATGACTTGGAGAAGCATAATTAAGGGCTTCATTAATCTCAAATCTATGTGTTCTACCAGAATCTTGAAGAATGTAGATGAGTGAGTAGGTGCTATCTAATGGCAATAACTGTGCATAGGTGAGTTGTTTTAGGTACTCCGTTTGCTACAGAAGCCTCATATCATACTGCTGATTCACCTCTTTAGGGCACCACTCTTCACACTCTGGAGTGGTATCTGGAGCCTCTGGTTCCATTCATATGCACTCTAATAAATGATACTGTCCTCTGATTCTCACTGTTCACACCCACTAGCTACATAAATCTGGGCTTCTCCAGATCCTTACCATCTTTCCAGTGCTTCAGAACACCCTTGTATTGGGCTGTGATTTAATTCTTCTACAGAAGCCTTATCTGCTAATTATGGCCTCCCTAAACTCGTCTGCAGCTCTCTAAAAGGAAAAAAGTAAAGTAGGAGCAAACAAAAAGTCACAATGAACAAAGGTGTCAGAAATAAGGGAAAGAAAGGAAAAAGGAGGTAGAGAGGGTGGGAAATTGGAAGTCATGCAGAAAAGAAGAGAAGGACGGTAAAGAAAACAAAGAAGGAATAAAGGACAGATTTTTTTTTAAAAAACTTGGACTCAAAAGGTGAATCATGGTATGCACTCACTAATAAGTGGATATTAACCTAGAAAACTGGAATACCCAAAACATAATCCACACATCAAATGAGGTACAAGAAGAAAGGAGGAGTGTCCTCTTGTTCTGGAAAGACTCAGTGAAGCAGTATTCAGCAAAACCAGAACGGGGAACTGGGAAGGGGTGGGTGGGAGGACAGGGGAAGAGAAGGGGGTTTATGGGACTTTCGGGGAGTGGGGGGCTAGAAAAGGGGAAATCATTTGAAATGTAAATAAATTATATCGAATAAAAAATTTAAAAAATTTTAAAAAAATTATTAAAAAAATGTGATTAGGAATTGAGGAATCTTGAACATATCTTGGGGCCTTTGGGAGTCTTGTGCATTTAAGAACTACTTTATTATAGATAGGACAAAAAGGTATCCCAGGCAAGTTCCTCACATTCTTTTTCATTAATTAATTAATTTATTTATTTGTGTTACATCCAGATCACAGCCCCTACTTCCTCCCTTTACACATCCCCTCCCCACATATCTCCCTTCCCCTTCTCCTCTGAGAAGAGGTGGGGAGCCCTGGATATCAATCCAACCTGGCACATCAAGTAACTGCAGGACTAGGAACATCCTTTCACTGAGGCCAGTGAAGGCAGCAAATCAGAGGAAACAGGATTCAAGGCAAGAAAGAGAGTCAGGAACAGACACCACTCCAGTTACCAAGATGCACATCTGCTATATATATGGGTGACTAAGTCCAGCCCATGCTTGCTCTTTGATAGGTGGTTCACTCTCTGAAAACCCTCAAGGGTCCAGGTTAGTTCAATCTATTGGTCTTCTTCTGGAGTCCCTATTCTCTTCAGGTCACTCAATCCTTCCCTCACTTCTTCACTTCTGTTTGGATATGGGTCTCTACACTTTTGTTTCAATTGGTTGCTGGATGGAGCCTATTAGAGGTTAGTTATGCTAAGCTCCTATCTGCAGAGTATCACTAATAGTATCAGGTATTGTTTTTTGCCCATGAGATGGGTCTCAATTTTGGTCAGTCATTGGTTGACCATTCAATTCCCTCAGTCTCTGCACCATCTTTGTTGGGTTGGAGATTGTGGGTGGGTTTGTGTGCTTATGCCTCCACTGGGCGTACTGATTAGCTCACCCTGCACAAAACTGAAGTCCAAGTGGATCAATGAAATCAACATAAAGCCAGATATACTAATTCTAATAGAAGATAAAATAGGTGATGACCTTGAACACGTTGGTACAGGAGACAAGTTCCTGAAAAGAACAACTGTAACTTCCCGCAGTTACATCGAATGGGTTACCTGGAAGGGAATCTTGGGATGTATGGGAAGGTGGCAAAAAAGACACAGAGACCAAGATAACACCTGCTATTCAAGGTATCAAAGTTTAATGAAGAACTCCCAATATATATATATATATATATATATATGGAGGGAGGAAAGTCTGGAAGCTTCTCAATAAAATCAGTTCAGTTGCTCCACAGGTGGCTAGTGTTTCTCAGGAGACTGCAGGTCCTTGAAGAATAGGCTTCACCTTTGTCTGAGCACCACCTTAGGTGGAGGGGATTATGGCTGACATAGGAATTACCACTCAAAGGCTGGGAGAGGAACTTCACACTGGCTGATGTCAAGTTCCTGCCAGGTGCCTTGGCACCTCAATAAGGCTCTCTACAAACAACCATAGCTTAGACATTAAGATCAACAATTAACAAATGGTACCTTATTAAATGAACAGCTTCTGTAAGAGAAAGGGTACTATTAATAGGACAAAATGGCAGCCTACAGAATGGGAGATGATCTTTGCCAACCCTACATCTGAAGGAGGACTAATATCCAAAATATATAAAGAACTCAAGAAACTAACATCCAAAAAACAAACAACAAATTAACATTGGATACAAAGCTAAACAGAAAATGTGCAACAAAAGAATCTTGAATGGCTAAGAAGCACTGAACGAAATGTTCAATATCCTTAATCATCAGGAAAATGCAAATCAAAATGACTCTGAGATTCCATCTTACACCTGTCAGAATAGCTAAGATTAAAAAAAAAACTCAAGTCACAGCACTTGCTCATGGAGATGTGAAGCAAAGTGAATACTCCTCCTTTGCTGGTGGAAGTGCAGACTTGTACAATCACTTTGGAAGTCAATTTGGTAGAAAACAAGGAATAGTTCTACCTCAAGGCTCAGCTATATCTCTCCTGGGCACATACCCACAGGGACATTTGTTAACCTATATTCATAGACACTTTATCTGTTGTGTCCAGAAACTGGAAACAACCTAGATGTCCCTCAGCTAAAGAATGGATATAGAAAATGTCTACACAATGGAATAGTGTTCTGCAATTAAAAACAAAGACATCATGAATTTTGTAGGAAAATGGATGAACTAGAAAATATCTTGAGTGAGATAACCTAGACCCAAAAATGGTAGTACTCACTTATAAGTGGATATTAGCTATAAAGTACAGGATACCCATGCTACAATCCAAAGACCCAAAGAAGCCAAATAACATGGAGGATCCAAGCAAAGATTCTTGAATCTGACTCAGAAGGAGAAATAAAATAGATGTATGAGGCTGACAGAGGGAGGGAACTAGATGGAAGAAAGGATGAGAAGAGGAATGGGGTGTGGGATCATGTGTGGAGTAAGGAAAGAATAGAAAACAGTACCAGGGTGAGGGCCTCTCTAAGAAGTGCCAGAGACCGGGGATGGGGTACATGTCAGGGATTCTCTGGGAGTGTCTCTAACAGAGATTCCTAGCAGTGGGATATATGGAGCCTGAAGTGTCCACCTCTTGTAGTCAGGCAGGAATCCCAATGGAGGGATAGGGACACCACCTCCACATTTTTAAACTCCAAATGAAGAGTCCTGCTTACTGAACATCTGTGGTAGACATGGCTGTCATAGGACACGGGAGCGTATTTTTTGTCTATCTAGTCAAGAGCTCTGGTACCTTATCTGCCTTAAGAACTTACAGTGCCCAAGACCACCATGGATCAACTGGATTCTAACCTAACCCAGGTCTTCCAAGTTTACAGAAGTCCCTGAACTTCCCTTCAGGGACCATAGTCCACCAGGATTGCAAGCCCTTCCAGGAAAACTTAGGGGGCATCAACAATCAATGCTATTTCAGGAATGCTCTTTATGAAGAATGATAAGCTATTATTTCTCCAGCTACATTTTCTGGGATCCTATTAAACAGTACACTCCAAACCATTGCATATCATTAGGATTCTAGTTGGCTCATATGGCCAGAGATGAGTCTTCAGTCCTGATTCATGAGATCAGACCTGGGGTCAAAGAATCAATAATGTCCTAATCAAAACTGGAATAAGTGACTCCAAAAGAAGGAATGGTGACTCCAAAAGGCACCAATACCATACATAAATGGATGTGAAAGGAACAGCATTACTGTCTGGAAGAGATGACAGAAACCTAATAAACAGAACCATATACTCATGATCTGGAACCAGATCCTCTCATTACCCAATAGCATCATTGTTTTTTGGGCATTGGTTCAGAACCATCTGCTGTCATCTTGACTCTAGGGTCAAAAGTGATATACCAGACAGCCAGGCCTTACAATTTTATACTGTATTGGGAAGCCACTCCAAAACTTAGCTTCTATAGATCTTGGGATATAGATAAAGGTGGGCAGATGCCATCAGAAATAAAAAAGACTCCCTGAAATCTGGTACTAAGCTCAGAAATCACTTCAAGCATAGCTGAGGGAGTTTCCAAGGTAGAAACATGGAAATAAAAGCCTCTGATGCCTCCTTTTGCTGGGTACAGATTCCAGAGTCCATGAAGAGAAAATATCCTTTACCAAAACCCTTTGGTCATCTTGTCCATAGTCCCTAAACTGACAGTGAATTCAAATGCAACCCACAAGCTATTTTCTATGACTGCTCATGACTTGACTGTTACCATTCCCACCAACACCTGCTGAAATGACAGGTTTTACTGGATTGTAATCTAGAAACAAGAAAATGTCCAAACAAAAATATTGTAGCCCAGTAGCTACTTCTATCCTTTTATTTGGCATGTACATGGTAATTGATCCCCAAGTATTTACTTGTGATTTCTAGGCATTGCAATTTCACTGTCTTCCTTAATCTCTCCACTCTCTTCATTTCACATCTCACCTCATACAGGTATGGCCTTCAGGACTTCAAGTCCTTCTGTGATATTTTTCAATTGCTTTAACAGTCACCAAAACTACCCATGGATGTAATTCAGTACACAAACAAGGGAAGACACTATGATGCAATTCAAGTAGTCAAACAGGTACTTAGACAACTTCGAGAGACCAGAATCCTCATGTCTTCTCCAATGACTCCAGCACCAAACCTGTAAACCAGCCTTAACTCCTTCCAGTACAGTAATGACATTATCAAAGGAAGTTCACAAGTTACCTGAGTTCACATTTCTTTCACAGAGATAGCCTCCAAGAACAAGGGATAAAGTCAGTGGAGGTAGCAGTTGAATAAATGGGTTAAACATACCCACATCCACAGAGATGGGGCAAGGAAAGAGCAAAGAGAGAAGGGGAGAGAGAGAGAGGGAGAGGGAGAGGGAGAGGGAGAAGGAAATACTTCAGTGTTAACACAAAATCCCCAAACCAAGTGTCCAAGGTACATAGTGCTTTCTGTATTCCTGAGGAATTCACATTTTAATTTTAGTTGTGTGGATGGAGAAATGTTTTGCACTGCCCAACAGGAAATCTTCCTCTACTTTAGGACTGATCTTCCAGAGGATCTGGTATCCTCAATGTTGAGACTTTGTTTCCCAAAAGAAGAAAAGACCACTCTCCTTGCAACCTGGAGACCTGCTTTTTGTCTCTTCTTCTCTAACAATCCCAGCTCAACGAGCTCCTTTAGTGCTCACAACTGAGCTTTCTAGGAACTAACCTGCTCTAATTACTCAAGAACATGATGAGGCCACACACTCTAAGTGACTGCCTCTATGGTCTTTATGTTCATAATCAAATAGTCTGAGGCTCCTGGTCAATACCATAGACACTTTTCTCTTGAATACCATATGTCTCTCCTCTAAAATCCTAGAACTTATTGCCAAGTGTCCTAATTGTGTTATGCCTGGCATTTGAGTTCTTAAATGGCTTCTAAAACAGACAAATCATCCTGCCCTTTACGTACTTAGTCCAGCCTCTAAATTATCACCAGAGCCTAACAACCACAAAGTAAACTCATAGTTTCCACTTGAAACTATGAATTGTCTGAACCACCTAGCCATAAGTGTAGAAACCAAATAATTTACAAGACTGGATGCCTCTCATATGGCATCACACCCCTAATGGCCACCTGTGCCCATTCAGTTTCCTGCTAGGATCTGGGACCCAAAAGGTCTTCCAGTGAAAACCAACTGACCTTCTCCAAGTGAAAAATGAGTCTGTCCTTGACTATCTGCTACAACCACAGCATATGCTAGAGTGGCTTCTATGATCTCTTCAGCTGTGATTCCTTTCCAGTGAGCATGCCATCCCCAGGCCAGTTCTATGGCCCCATGAATTCTCTGTCTTATGCAAATTTAGACCCTACCCTACCCTTTTTTCCCATTAATCACAGAACATCTTGGCACTAAGTGGTGCCATTGGACTTGAAGGCTTTTCTTACCATGACCCTGAGTACTATTTAGAGATCCTGAAAAATGGGGCCAAATTAGGAGGTGCCTTTACATGTATAGAGATATACATGAGTTAGTAACTGCAGGGAGTTTGTTTTCTTGGGAAGATATGGGCCACACATCCCTGAAGCTGCCCCCTATAGTTTAGGCATGCATCCACCCAGAGGTGACAATTTGTGCATCTAAAGCAAAGTAAGAAAAAGTTAGGCTGATCTTCGAAGAAGAAACTAGCTCCTTTAAGATGGGTTGCTCTTTGCTCAGAGAACAGCAACTGCATCCTCACCTCCACCCCTGCTCCACAAACAAAGGTTATTAGAACTATTCCAAAAGGCCATTGGGTAGGAAAGTACTTGTGAAAAGCTCAAACCGTGTGCTGGCCTACCTAAGGTGTGGGGAAGCCAGCCAGTAGCATGTATTAATTCTGATGCAGAGACCCCTAGAGGATTCCCACCTAAGGAGGCTGTCCTATCACATTGAATGGAGACATTTGTTTGTTCTAATCAAGTTCTTCATTTCTATTCATTTTTTTCCTCTCTGGAATGTATTTTCCTGTTCCACTGTCAATTCACAAACTTTACACGTTGTGTGTTACCTTCCCAGTCTTCAACTCTTACTATGTGGTCATAGTCATCAGGATCTACTTACAGTTTCTGACAGTGTTGGCTGATTTAGTTTCCCACATCAGATCTGTAAATATTAATCATTACCTTGTATCTAGGACTATGAGGACCTCACCTTTCACTCTTGGGATTGCCATTTTGACATTCAATTCTGTGACTGTTACTTTCTGTCCAAGAACGTTACAAACTCTTAGAGGGTGCTTGTGCTTTTAAATCCTGCCTCAGATATCTGGCTGTCAAATTATGTCTTTTGCTCCTCTGTTTTTCTCCACATGTCACTTCAGTTTCCTGTATGAGTGTATGTGTTCTCTCCAGAGCATAAAAATCCTTGTGTGTTCTCCAGAATATAATCTGTGGTGCACATAGACTACTACTACCTCTCACCCAATATCCTCATAACTTTTCCAGGGCCAAGTTCTTGATTTAAGATGCCATCTATGACCTGGAGGCAGACTGGGAGCACACAGCTTGCCCTGGCTGCACGGAGCTTAGGTTCCAGTCCTGAGGCCTCTGGCATAAGCCTTCGGATCTCCCCTTCAGGATCCAGAGCAGCCTGGGCTGCAACACCACATCTCCAGGTCCTGCAGGAGGCTGGAGGGGCACCCGGGAGGCCAGCTGGGAGGAGTCAGTGTGCTCTGGTGAGTCCAGCAGGCCCTGGCAGGAGTCTTCAGGTGTCTGCTGCGGGATCTGGATAGCCTGGGCCTCAGCACTCGGTCTCCAGAAAGTGCAGGAGCCCTGGTGTGCACCCGGAGGAAAATTGGAGGCACACAGCTTGCTCCACCTGTGCTGAGCTTAGGTTCCAGTCCTGGTGCCTCTGGCTGGAGCCTTCAGATCTCCGCTTTGGGATCCAGAACAGCCTGGGCTGCAGCAGCACATCTCCAGGTCCTGCAGGAGGCCTGAGGGGCACACGGGAGGACGGCTGGGGGCAATCAGTGTGCTCTGGTGAGTCCAGCAGGCCCTGGCGGGAGCCTTCAACTGTCTGCTTCAGGATCTGGACAGCCTGGGCCACAGCACCCTGTCTACAGGCAGTATAGGAGGTCAGCTGTGCACCAGAGGCCACCTGGGAAGAGGCAGCTTGCACTGGTGAGTCGAGTATTGACAAGACCAACTAACACCAGTGAGAACTAGATGGTAAAAGGCAAATGTGGGAACATCACTAACAGAAATCAAGGCAATATGGCAGCATCTGAACCCAATTCTCCTTTAACAGCATGTCCTGGATACCCCATCACACCAGTAAAACAAGATTTGGATTTAAAATCACTGGTCATGATGCTGGTACAAGAACACATGAGGGACATACTTAAAGAAATACAGGAGAAAATGGATCAAAAGTTAGAAGCCCTTGCAAGGGAAACACAAAAATCATTGAAAGAAATTCACGAGAATACAAAAGCCAATAAGGAGGAAACACAAAAAAAAAAAAACATTAAAGAAATACAGGAGAACTTTGGTCAACAGGCTGAGGTCATAAAAGAGGAAACACAAAAATCTCCTAAAGAATTACAGGAAAGCACAAAAAAGCAAGTGAAGGAGCTAAGCAAAACCATCTAGGATCTAAAATCAGAAGTAGAAACAGCTAAGAAAACTCAAAGGAGACAACTTTGGAGATAAAAAACCTTGGGAAGAAATCAGGGGACATAGATGCAAATATCAACAAAAGAATACAAGAGATAGACACTATTAAAGCTCAAAGCACACATTGCAACTAACACAATAATTGTGGGTGACTTCAACACTGCACTTTCCTCAATGGACCAATCGGGAAAACAGAAACTAAACAGGGACACAATGAAACTAATTGAAGCTTGGACCAATTAGATTTAACACACACACACACACACACACACACACACATATATATATATATATATATATATATATATATATATATATATATATATAAAACATTCTATCCTAAAGCAAAAGAATATACCCTTTTCTCAGCACCACATGGTACCTTCTCCAAAATCGACCATATAATTGGTCACAAGACAGACCTCAACAAATATAAGATCGAACTAATCCCAAGCCTCCTATCAGATCACTATGGAGTAAAAGTGGTCTTCAATAGCAACAAAAACAACAGAAAACCCACATACATGTGGAAACTGAACAATATTCTACTCAATGATACCTTGGTCAAGGAAGAAATAAAGAAAGAAATTAAAGACTTTTTAGAACACAATGAAAATGAAGACACAACATACCCAAATCTATGGGACACAATGAAAGCGGTGCTAAGAGAAAAACTCATAGCCCTGAGTGCCTCCTAAAAGAAAATGGAGAGAGCATACACTAACAGCTTAATGACACACCTGAAAGCCCTGGAACAAAAAGAAGCTATTTCACCCAGGAGGAGTAGAAGGCAGGAAATCATCAAACTCAAGGCCGAAATCAATCAAGTAGAAACAAAGCCAACCATAAAAAGAAACAACAAAACCAGGAGCTGGTTTTTTGAGAAAATAAACAAGATATATGAACCCTTAGCCAGACTAACCAAAGAGCACAAAGACAGTATCCAGATTAACAAACTTAGAAATGAAAAGGGAGATATAACAACAGATACTGAGGAAATTCAAAAAATCATTAGGTCCTACTACAAAAGCCTATACTCAACACAACTGGAGAATCTGGAGGAAATGGACAGCTTCCTAGACAGATATCCAACACCAAAACTAAATCAGGATCAAATAGATCATCTAAACAGTCCCATAACACCTGAAGAAATAAAAAGGGTCATAGAAAGTCTGCCAACTAAAAAGAGCACGGGACCAGATGGCTTCAGTGCAGAATTCTATCAGACCTACATAGAAGACCTAACACCAATACTCTTCAAACTGTTCCACAAAATAGAAGCAGAAGGAACTCTACCCAACTCGTTCTATGAAGCCACAATTACACTGATAATAAAACCACACAAAGATCCAACAATGAAAGAGAACTTCAGGCCAATTTCTCTTATGAATATTGATGCAAAAATACTTAATAAAATTCTCATCAACAGAATCCAAGAACACATCAAAATGATCATCCACCATGATCAAGTAGGCTTCATCCCCATGATTCAGGGATGTTTCAATATAAGGAAATCCATCAATGCTATCCACTACATAAACAAACTCAAAGAAAAAAAATCATATGATCATGTCATTAGATGCAGAAAAAGCATTTGACAAAATTCAGCATCCTTTCATGCTAAAAGTCTTGGAAAGAACAGGAATTCAAGGCCCATACCTAAACATCGTTAAAGCAATATACAGGAAACCGGTAGCCAACATCAAACTAAATGGAGAGAAACTAAAATCAGGGACTAGACAAGGCTGTCCTCTCTCTCCATAACTTGTCAATATAGTACTTGAAGTTCTAGCTAGAGCAATTAGACAACATAAGGAGGTCAATGTGATACAAATTGGAAAGGAAGAAGTCAAATTATCACTATTTGCATATGACACGATAGTCTACTTAAGTGACCTGAAAACCTCAGCCAGAGAACTCCTACAGCTGATAAACAACTTCAGCAAAGTGGCTGGTTATAAAATCAACTCAAGCAAATCAGTTGCCTTCCTATACTCAAAGGATAAGCCGGATGAGAAAGAAGTTAGGGAAATGAAACCCTTCAAAATAGCCACAAACAATATAAAGTATCTTAGTGTGACTCTAACCAAACAAGTGAAAGATCTATAGGACAAGAACTTCAGGTCTCTGAAAAAGGAAATCAAAGAAGACCTCAGAAAATGGAAAAATCTGCCATGCTCATGGATCAGCAGGATTAATACAGTTAAAATGGCCATCTTGCCAAAAGTGAACTACAGATTTAACGCGATCCCCATCAAAATCCCAACTCAGTTCTTCACAGAGTTAGAAAAATCAATTCTCAAATTCATCTGGAATAACAAGAAACCCAGCATAGCTAAAACTATTCTCAATAACAAAAGAAATTCTGTGGGAATCAGTATCCCTGACTTCAAGCTATACTACAGAGCAATACTGTTAAAAACTGCATGGTATTGGCACAGTGACAGACAAGTGGACCAATGGAATAGAATTGAAGATCCAGAAATGAATCCACACACCTATGGTCACTTGATCTTCGACAAAGGAACCAAAAACACCCAGTGGAAAAAAGATAGCCTTTTCAACAAATGGTGCTGGTTCAGTTGGAGGTCAGCATGCAGAGGAATGCGAATTGATCCATTCTTATCTCCATATATTAAACTTCACTTCAAGTGGATCAAGGACCTCCATGTAAAACCAGACACACTGAAACTAATAGAAAAGAAACTGGGGAAGACCCTAGAGGACATTGGCACAGGGGAAAAGTTCCTGAACGGATCACCAATAGCTTATGCTCTAAGATCAGAATTGACAAATGGGACCTCATAAAATTACAAAGTTTCTGTAAGGCAAAGAACACTGTTAAAAGGACACAACCGCAACCATCAAATTGGAAAAGGATATTCACCAACCCTACATCTGATAGAGGGCTAATATCCAATATATACAAAGAACTCAAGAAATTAGACCCCAGGGAACCAAATAACCCTATTAAAAATGGGGTACAGATCTAAACAAAGAATTTTCACCTGAAGAAATTCAGATGGCCGAGAGGCACCTTAAGAAGTGCTCAACAGCATTAGTCATTAGGGAAATGAAAATCAAAACAACCCTGTGATTTCACCTCAAACCAGTCAAAATGGCTAAGGTCAAAACTCAGGAGACAGCAGGTGTTGGCGAGGATGTGGAGAAAGAGGAACATTCCTCCACTGCTGGTGGGGCTGTAAGATGGTACAACCACTGTGGAAATCAGTCTGGAGGTTCCTCAGAAAACTGGACATGAGACTTCCAGAGGACCATGCTATACCTCTCCTGGGCATATACCCAAAGGATTCCCTGGCATGCAATAAAGACACATGCTCCATTATGTTCATAGCAGCCTTATTTATAATAGCCAGAAGCTGGAAAGAACCGAGATTTCCCTCAAAGGAGGAATGGATACAGAACATGTGGTATATTTACACAATGGAATACTACTCAGCAATTAGAAACAATGAATTCACACATTTTTTAGGCAAATGGTTTGATCTGGAAAATATCATCCTAAGTGAGGCAACCTAATCACAAAAGAATACACATGGAATGCAATCTCTGATAAGTGGATATTAATTAGCCCAGAAGCCCTGAATACCCAAGGCACAAATCACATAACAAATGACTCCCATGAAGAAGTATGGAGAGGCTCCTGATCCTGGAAAGGATTAACCTAGCATTGGAGGGGAAGATAAGGACAGAGAAAAAGGAGGGAGGTGATTGGAGAATGGATGGAGAGACGAAGGTTTATGGGACATATGGGGGGGGGGGATCTGGGAAAGGGGAAATCATTTGGAATGTAAACAAAGAATATAGAAAATAAAAATATTTAAAAAAAAGATGCCATTCATGAGTATTTGAAAAGCTCTACTAATGGTAAATTTAACTTACTGGAAAATATGATAGAAACCTCAGTTTTTCCGAGACAGGGTTTCTCTGTATAGCCCTGGCTGTCCTGAAATTCACTCTGTAGACCAGGCTGGCCTTGAACTCAGAAATCTGCCTGCCTCTGCATCCCAAGCTCTGGGATTAAAGGTGTGTGACACCACTGCCCAGCCTAACATAGTCACTATTAACATACAAATTTCATCGGTCAACTATCCTTCATATTATTTTGTAACCATGAAGAATAGTGCCTAATACTTAATGTACACATGGCTTTAACCTCATACAGCTAAACAGCGATTTCCCCCCATAATAGGGGTAAACTAGAACAGGAGATTATATCAGTATTCTTAAGCTAATGGGCATTGTCTGCTATCCTTTAGGAAAGTCAATTCTAATCTCTGGAGGGAGGGGATTATGCTACCCCTAAAATATCCAGTCAACCTCTTAGTCTCTGTAGCACTTGGTGACTTTCTCTGTGGAATTCTAGGCAATGTCTGAATAATGTACACCTTTTCATTGAATATCATCTAGTCAGCCTCTGTAATCCTATCACATACTCCGAACTTCTTTTGGCACCATCCCCCTTTCTCCTGGCTGTTTCCTTGATATCAGTCTCCCCATTTTCAAATTCAACATCTCTATCTCTGCTGTCACATAGTTTACCAGAATACAGATATAGTTTACCAGAATATAGATGTATTACAGTTATTTTAACAGATGCTAGGGTCCTAGTAGGTAATCTTTAGAGTTGTCAGAGACCCAATATATTTGAGAAGTGGACACACACACCCATCCTTAACCCAGAAACTATCTCCAAATTAAAAGCACTTGAAAATGCCAATTTAATTTTATTTTTTAAAATAAGCCTGTAAAATTTATTCTAATATACCCATATTATAGTCATAGACCTGTATGGACTAGGAAGATTGCAGTACAGGTTACAAAATTCTTCATTCAAAATTTTTGCAGAACTTTGTTCCCATGACAAATAATCCACGCTATTCCTAGATATTTTTCTCCATGTGCAAGGAAATGCAGACATCAGCTACATATAGAATTTATAGAGACGTTAAAGCTTACAACCTAAAACAGTCTCCCCTCTCCCTCTCCCTCTCCCTCTCCCTCTCCCTCTCCCTCTCCCTCTCCCTCTCCCTCTCCCTCTCCCTCTCCCTCTCCCTCTCCCTCTCCTTCTCCCTCTCCCTCTCCCTCTCCCTCTCCCTCTCCCTCTCCTTCTCCCTCTCCCTCTCCCTCTCCCTCTCCCTCTCCTCCATTTCCCTCTTTTTCTCCTCCCTCTCCTTCTCCCTCTCCTTCTCCCTCTCCCTCTCCTTGTCCCTTTCCCTCTCTCCCTTTCCTTCTCTGATAATTCAAAGGCCTTGCACTTCATCCCTCTGATCAAGAGGGTCTCTTTCCACACTGGTTTATTACTCTGGCCAGAAACCTAATACCCAAGCCTGCCTGAAACTTTCCTCTTTTGACCAAGGAAGGGGCAGACCTACCAGTTTTATATAAAGGGGTTATAGGTTTTTCTCTATAGACCATAGAAGCCTCAGATGTTTATAAATGTCTGGTATAGTCTTCTATCTAGTTAGTAACTATCATCTATGACATTATCTCTGTGAACAAATAGGACTCAGGATTAACTCAACTAACCAAGGACTTCATAAACCTTCCTTTCTATCCCCACAAGGCCTCCTAACTACCTCTTCTAACAAATGTAAGCAAAATCCTTCCCACTCTGACCAAGAGGTTGTGGGACCATGTTGACTTTGGTCCACTCTGGTTTTCTGCCCCTGAACCTCAAAGTAGCAAGCAGATCCTGAAACTTAGGACATCTCCCTTTAATCCAGGCACTAGAAATGAAATGACTCTTACCTTCCTGCCCATGCACATATGATAAACACAATTTTGAGGAGGAAATAAAATTAGGAATAACCTATCAACTTAGTGGAAGAATGCAGATTGCTGCCTTACCTACCACACAGCCCACAGGAGACATGCATATTATAAACAGTGAAGAATTGGAAACTGATCAAGCAGTCCAGAGACATTCCTCTGCTTCACAAAGTACTCACTTTCTGCCTTCCCAAGCGAAAATATTTCTTCTTTTGCGGAATATAGTCACTTTATCCCGATGACAAATATCTCAAAAGTTCCATTCATAATATGAGTGCTTCAATGCCTCCCCTCCTGTCCAAGGGTTCTTATACCTTCTTTAATGAATAGAATGTCAGACATTCTGCTTCTGCCCAATGGTGCCTTGCCTGCTCTGCATTAAATCTATGGATATTCATATACTTACCTCTAATAAAGGGGGCCTCTTATGTGATCTGTATAATCAAGCAAATCACATATTCATCATATGCCTAAGAGATTTTAAAAATACAATCTCTAACCTACCTGTTCTGGAAAGTAATCTTCTATCTAAAGAACGTTCAGAACATTCTGGAACAAGGTCTCAAGAGTAGTAAGGTGAGCATAGTTCAGGCTATTACCTTCAATCTAGTCACCCAAAATAGAAATGTCCTACCTGCATACTGAGAACTGTATAAATAAACACAAACTTGATGGTGACACTGATCTAGAGTCTACCACAGAATTTCTTAGAATTATGAAACTGCTGTCATTCCTGCCATGAACATTTAGAAGATGTGTATTGTACACTGTGATTTTGAGTTGGAATCTGATGGAGTTTTCTGTGTCCTGAATATATTCCTGGCAATGTATAGACATTCTAGTCTTTGATAGAGAATTAGAAGCTTATAGGGTGATAACTGGATTGCATTGTCCATGATCTAGGAGGTTCATCTTGTGGCAAAGAGGAAATACAGAACTTTCTACCTCTGTCCTCCCAGACATAGTAGTTTCCCTCTATAGAGTCCTCAGATCTTCACCCTTTGCAAAGAGGCCCTCACATATTTCTCTTCTGATACTGATGCTTCATATTCCCCCCCTTTCCCAGCTCCACAGACATGTCTTGGGCATCTTACTTCTGACTCATGCAGTCATAATCCCACTTCTCTGACTTTGTGGGTTAGAGGCAGCATGTTTTGCTTGTGACTCCTTCAATAATGTCCTTGCAAGCCACAGGTGCCTTAGACATACTTGTTTTGATGAGGGGGCCTCAGACCACCATCTCTGGCTTAAATGAGCACAGATCAACCCCGTTTGGGGAGTATAAGCCCTACCATGCTCATCTAAAGTAGCCCTTGTGTATGTGTACGGTTTTTGTTTTTGTTTTTTGTTTTTGTTTTTCTTCTCCTGATGAAGGGTGCATCAAAAACTTCTGCTCTGCTCAAGATCTCACATTTACTCACTGTAACCAATGTAGACTAGGGTATTTTCCTTCCCCTTCTGGTTTGAAGTTTCAGTCTAAGAATAACAAGAAAGCCTAGAACTAAAGTCATGACAGTTCTATCCAGTCATCAGAAATTGAATGGCCCCATTCTTTGCATCAAGAACTGTATGAATAAAAATATATTGAGGAGCTGGCAAAAGCCCAGGTAGTTGAACTCATGTTCAGATTGCTGTCCTATATCCTGAAGATGCCATAAATGACATGGATATTCTTTTGCTCGTGTGTTTTTTGGGATTGTTTTTGTCTTCCTGATGTTTCTTAAGTTTAGAAGACAAACTTGTAGTTTTCATTTTATGTTAATTAATTATCTCTTAGTATTATAAATCAGCTACCAGTTTCTAAAGATTTAATATTTTCTACTTGGCAGTCAACTGTACACATATACTCCATATATTTACTATTTTGTAAATTTCCTTATTTAACCAGTGTAGTCAGATGAAATGTAATAAGATTGTGCTCAAAGCTATGTTTTCTGCAGTGTTTTAAGATATCCAGAGGATTCTTCAGCATGCAATAAGGACACATGCTCCACTATGTTCATAGCAGCCCTATTTGTAGTAGTCAGAAGCTGGAAAGAACCTAGGTGTCCTTCAACGGAGGAATGGATACAAAAAATGTGGTATATTTACACAATGGAGTACTATTCAGCCATTAGAAACAATGAATTCATGAAATTCTTAGACAAATGGATGGAGCTGGAGAACATCATACTAAGTGAGGTAACCCAGTCTCAAAAGATCAATCATGGTATGCACTCACTGATAAGTGGATATTAGCCTAGAAACCTTGAATACCCAGGACATAATCCACAAATTAAATGATGTCCAAAAAGAACGGAGGAGTGGCCCCTGGTTCTAGAAAGACTCAGTGCAAGAGTATAGGGGAATTCCAGAACAGGGAAGTGGGAAGGGGTGGATGGAAGAATATGGGGACGGAAGAGGGCTTACGGGACTTGCGGAGACTGGGGACCCAGAAAAGGGGAAATCATTTGGAATGTAAATAAAAAATATATCAATAAAAAAATCCTCTTTAAAAAAAAAGATTTCCACGGGATGAAGATTTGTTTTGATATCAATTGGAAACTGATGTATCTTGGAAAGATAGATATAAAAATTGAGTTTGCATGGAAAATCCTTCAACATAAATACTTTCAATATCATTAGGACCTAGTGAATTGCTAGTCTAAATTCCAATTGCACATAATTACTGAAGCAATAAATAGCCTAGAATTTCAGGCTTTAATACCTGAAAATACCAAAAAATAAAACAGAAAAAAATATTTACTAATGGAAAATCAAATCTAACCCTTCCAATGGACATTTAGTGAAAATGAAGTGTGTGTACTGGTGTGTGTGTGTGTGTGTGTCTCTGTGTGTGTGTGTGTGTGTGTGTGTGTGTGCGCGTGCGCGTGCGCACACACACACACGCACACACCAGTACACACACTTCAATTTAATAATCAATTGACATGCATTGATTATTATGCTGAAAATTTAGGTCTAAGTAATATTTTATTTATTCACTTTACATCTCAATATCAGTCCCTTTTACTCCAAGTACCCCCTCATGCAGATCCTTCCCTTATTACTTCCTCCTCATATCAACACACTCTATTCCCCCCTCACCTTGCACATTAAATCTTAGCAGTACTAGGCCCATCCTCTTCCACTGAGGACAGATAAGTGGATCCAGTTGTGAGAACAGGATCAATAGACAGCCCCTGCTCCAATTCTAGACCACCAACCAGAGGTAGGGGAGAAGGTTAATAGAAAAGGGGGGTTTTATGATCTGCTTAGTAGTAGTTCTTTGTGGCAATTGCAATCTTTTTTTTTCTTTCAAGACACCAGCAGTCTAGTTCAATAGCACACAGTAAACACAATCCATTAGTAGTGGCACAGTCCAGCAGAGACCACAAGGCTCCTCTGAATCATTATGAGTCAGAAGTGGCCAGAATCAGTTGGAATATCACAAGAATTTTTTAGATACCTTTCTCTCTACAATGTGAAGAATAACATAAACCAGTGAAGAAGTGAAAACCAGCAAAGCATTGCTAGGCCAATGAAGACCAAGGAAGAAGCAAGACCCCCGAACCATTGCATGGCCAGAAAAGACCAACAAAGCATTGCATGGCCAGCAAAAACTAGCTACGATTGACATGATGCTCTTGAGAATCAATACCATTTGTCTCTCTTATCCATTTGTCTACTGAGGCCATTTTTGATTTCAATACTCTGATTGTTCTCTTAACATTCAGTAATTTTATTTTCAAATGCTAAGCTTTATATCCATGACTATCTGTCTTTAGAGTCTTATATGACTCTGTTTACAATGGAACCCAATCTTTGTAAAAAGTCAGCAAAAACTTCTTCAGGACCCTTTATTACCTTAGTAAATGAGGGGGGAATGTTTCTCCCCGGTCTAAAATAATACCAAGCACTAAAATCCATAAAACAACATTGTTCAAGTACAACATCAACAGGTTAGACTTGATTTTGCAAGTCAGCATAATGCCCTTCACCAAACAACTGATTGTTAGCAACATTTATCCCCTTTGCTAAATTATGTTGTTCTAAATTTGTGGCATTGTGCCTCCTCTATCATGACAACCATTGTAATTGTTGACTAGCTTCCAGCACATCTGATGATAATCCCTTCCAGTCTCAGTGAATAACTCTATACTGTGTAGCCCAGTTTCTTGACATTTCCTTAACAAATGAAGAATGCAAACCATACACTACAATAGCATTTTAAAAATGCTTTAAATCTAGCATTTCTCATGGATGTCATGTCAACTCACTATAAGTATGACCACCATCATTAGCAGGCATATGCTGTACAAAGACTGGGAAGGCTGAAGGTGCCTGTGTAGCACCAAGCAAATCCTCTAGCATTGCACTTGGCTCAACACTAATGCATTGTCTCTGTACTGCCTCCTGTTCTTTCTGGTTCCTTGACTCACAGAGGTGCCTTGGGCACCTGACAGTAAAGTATGTGGAGCCTAATTTGCTTCCTTATCTCATTGTGCAGTAAATTCCCAGTTTCAGACACAAAGCCTGTACCCTGTTACTCTTTTACCACTGTCTGTTTTTTGCTTTCCAAGCACTTCTACCTCTAACCTCAAACTCTTTAAGTGCACAGGTCACTCTGCAAACCTTTCTAACACTCAAAGTATTAAGTGAATCTTTTGAGTTTTAAAGTTTCCCCCCAAATATTTTCAAAATATTATACATCAAGATTATGAAGTAATACCAGAAAATTCCCTCCATTAGCAAAGCATAAGACCACCCAGACACAGTTGCTACTATTTTGCCTATCTTCCTTAAACAACCTTGCCAACACATCAAAACTTGCCTTTTCCTTTACTACATTAGAAAAAAAGTTACCCATTAGGCCTAAACCACATGGGATACAACCTGTAGGCTTAGATTTTTCTTTACACCTACTTTATTTAGGCTTCATAAATGCTTCAACCTCCCTTTTAGTTCACTGAGCAGAGGTAGTGGAGAAAGAAGGTTAATAGGAAAAGGAGGATGTGGACCAGTTTAGTAGTAATCATTTGGGACAATGCCACTCTTTATTGTCAGGGTACCAGCAGTCCACTTCAATAGAAAATAACAAGAATGAATCAGTAACAGCATCTCAATCCAGCAGAAACCACAAGGTTCCACAGAATTGGCATGAATCAGTGGAAGCAGCCAGAATAAGGTGAAAAATTCCTAGAAGTTACTTGGTGCATTTCTGTCTACAAAGTGAAGACCAGCAGAGACCAGACCAGAAAAAAACAGTAAAAAAAAAAAAAAAGAAAGAAAAAAAAGTGTAACCAGTGATGTATTGTATAGCCAGTGAATACCAGCAAAGCATTGCATAGCCAAAGAAGATCAGTAAAGACCAATGAAACCAAATGAAGAAGCCATACCACTGAAGACCAGTGAAGCATTCTGTGGTGTCACAATGCAAGAGCAACCTCTCAGTTTATGGGGTTCCATTTATACTCTCTCAAAACATTACTTACCCTCTAAAGCATCTGGTCCTGCAAAATAACACATGCTGTCTCATATGTCTGCATCAGCAAAACACCCTCCCACAAGACAGCTTCCAGAAAACATCATGTGACATAACTAAGTTTCCAAAGAAACCAGAAATTTCTACTTCAGTTGGACCCTCTCAGAGGACAATTATATTACATTTCTGTAGGTGGGCAACAGGCTCAGGGACAATCAACACTTCAGTTGTTGGGGGACCTGAATGAAGACCAAGCTCTGTGTCTGCAATTTATGTCTAGGGGCCTATGTCCAGTCTATGTTTGCTCTTTGGTTGGTGGTTCAATCTCCGGGAGCCCACAAGACTACAGATTAGTTGACTCTATTGGTCTTCCTTTGGTTTCCCTATTCTTTTCAGGTCCCTCAATCCTTCCCTGAACTCTTCCACAAGATTCCCAGAGTTCCATCTAATATTTGACTGTGAATCTCTCCATCTTTCCATTGGCTGCTGCATGGAGCCTCTCAGAGGACAATTTTGCTAGACTCCTGTCTGAAAGCATAACAAAGTATCATTGATAGTGTCAAGGGTTGGTTCTTTCCCATGGATGGATCTCAATTAAGAGAGCCAATGGTTGGTAACTCCCTCCATCTCTGCTCTATCTTTGTCCCTTTAGATCTTATAGGTAGGACATATTTTGGGTTGAAGCATTTGTAGGGATGTAACTATTGTTATCCCTCTACTTGGAGTCCTTCCTGGGTACAGGAAGTGGCCACTTCAGGATCCATAATCCCCACAGCTGAGAGTCTCAGCCAGAGTGACCCCCCCCATAGTCCCTGACATGATTCCTCCTATCCCAGGTAACCATCACTAATTGCCACTCTCTCATCTACTCTCCCTATATCTGACTATCCATTTGCTCTGTACCCCTCATCATCCTCTCTTCCACACAGTTACATCCTTCCATCTACCTCCATTATCTATTTTATTTTCCATTCTGAGGAAGATTCAAGCACCCTCCCTTGGGCCCTCCTTGTTATTTGGTTTCTTTGGGTATGTTGATTATAGTATGGTTAACTTGTAATTCATAGTTTATATTCACTTATAAATAAGTATATACCATGTATGTACTTTTGGGTCTGGGTTACCTCATTTTAAGATGATATCCATGTGCCTGCAAGATTTTTGATGTCTTTGTTTTTAATAGATGAGTAGCATTCCATTGTGTAAATGAACTACATTTTCTTCATTCATTCTTCAATTGAGGGAACACCTATGTTGTTTCTAGTTTCTGACAATTACAAATGAAGCTGATATGAACACAGTTGAGCAAATGACCTTGTGGAATGGTACAGTATCTTTTGAGTATATTCACAGGAGGTATATAGTTGGTCTTGAGGAACTATTCCTAGTTTCCTAAGAAACTGTCAAATTATTTTCCAAAGTGAATATAAAAGTTTGTGCTCCTACCAACAATGAAGAAGTGTTTCCTTGCTCCATATCCTCACCAGTATGTTCTGTACCTTGAGTTTTTTAATACAGCTATTTTGATGGGTATAAGGTGGAATTTCAGAGTCATTTTGATTTGCATTTCTGTGATAACAAAGGACTTTGAACATTTCTTTAAGGACTTCATAGCCATTTAAGATTCCTCTAATGAGAATTCTTTGTTTAACACTGTATTCCATTTTTGACTGGGTTATTTGTTTTGTGTGAGTCTGACTTCTTGACATCTTTGTACATTTTGAATATTAGCCCTCTTTCAGATACAGAATTGGTACAGAATTTTTGTAATCTGTATTCTGTTGCTTTGCCATATTGACAGTGTCCTTTGCCTAATAGAAGTTTTTTCAGTTTCATCAGATCCCACGTTTGTTGATCTTAGTGCATGATCCATTGGTGTTCTCTTCAGGAAGCTGTCTCTTGTACTGATACGTTCATGGCTATTTCTCACTTTCTGTTCTATTAGATTTATTTTATCTTGTTTTTTTTTAATTAGTGATTATGATTGTTTAATTAGTGTTTGCTGGTTCTCCTGCCATATCCATGATTTCACTATGTTCTGATTTCCTTTTTTTTTTAATTTGGTATATTTTTTATTTACATTTCAAATGATTTCCCTTTTCCTGGCCCCCCACTCCCAAAAAGTCCCATAAGCCCCCTTCTCTCCCCCTTTCCTCCCACCCACCCCTTCCGACTTCCCCGTTCTGGTTTTGCTGAATACTGCATCATTGAGCCTTTCCAGAACAAGGGGCCACTCTTCCTTTCTTCTTGTACCTCATTTGATGTGTAGATTATGTTTTGAGTAATCCAGGTTTCTAGGTTAATATCCACTTATTAGTGAGTGCATACCATGATTCATCTTTTGAGTCTGGGTTACCTCACTTAGAATGATGTTCTCTAGGTCCATCCATTTGCCTAAGAATTTCATGAATTCATTGTTTCTAATGGCTGAATAGTACTCCATTGTGTAGATATACCACATTTTTTGCATCCACTCTTCTTTTGAGGGATACCTGGGTTCTTTCCAGCATCTGGCAATTATAAATAGGGCTGCTTTGAACATAGTAGAGCATGTATCCTTATTACATGGTGGGGAATCCTCTGGGTATATGCCCAGGAGTGGTATAGCAGGATCTTCTGGAAGTGAGGTACCCAGTTTTCAGAGGAACCGCCAGACTGATTTCCAGAGTGGTTGTACCAATTTGCAACCCAACCAGCAGTGGAGGAGTGTTCCTCTTTCTCCACATCCTCTCCAACACCTGCTGTCTCCTGAATTTTTAATCTTAGCCATTCTGACTGGTGTAAGGTGAAATCTCAGGGTTGTTTTGATTTGCATTTCCCTAATAACTAATGAAGTTGAGCATTTTTTAAGATGCTTCTCCACCATCCGAAGTTCTTCAGGTGAGAATTCTTTGTTTAACTCTGTACCCCATTTTTTAATAGGGTTGTTTGGTTTTCTGGAGTCTAACTTCTTGAGTTCTTTATATATATTGGATATTAGCCCTCTATCTGATGTAGGATTGGTGAAGATCTTTTCCCAATTTGTTGGTTGCCGATTTGTCCTCTTGATGGTGTCCTTTGCCTTACAGAAACTTTGTAATTTTATGAGGTCCCATTTGTCAATTCTTGCTCTTAGAGCATATGCTATTGGTGTTCTGTTCAGAAAGTTTCTCCCTGTGCCGATGTCCTCAAGGGTCTTCCCCAGTTTCTTTTCTATTAACTTCAGAGTGTGTGGCTTTATGTGGAGGTCCTTGATCCATTTGGATTTGAGCTTGGTACAAGGAGACAAGGATGTATCAATTTGCATTCTTCTGCATGCTGACCTCCAGTTGAACCAGCACCATTTGTTGAAAAGGCTATCTTTTTTCCATTGGATGTTTTCAGCCTCTTTGTCGAGGATCAAGTGGCCATAGGTGTGTGGGTTCATTTCTGGATCTTCAATCCTGTTCCATTGACCCTCCTGCTTGTCACTGTACCAATACCATGCAGTTTTTAACACTATTGCTCTGTAGTATCACTTGAGGTCAGGGATACTGATTCCCCCAGAATTTCTTTTGTTGCTGAGAATAGTTTTAGCTATCCTGGGTTTTTTGCTATTCCAGATGAATTTGAGAATTGCTCTTTCTAACTCTGTGAAGAATTGAGTTGGGATTTTGATGGGTATTGCATTGAATCTGTAGATTACTTTTGGCAAAATGGCCATTTTAGCTATATTGATTCTACCGATCCATGAGCATGGGAGGTTTTCCCATTTTTTGAGGTCTTCTTCCATTTCCTTCTTCAGAGTCTTGAAGTTCTTGTCATGCAGATCTTTCACATGTTTGGTAAGAGTCACCCCAAGATACTTTATACTATTTGTGGCTATTGTGAAAGGGGTCATTTCCCTAATTTCTTTCTCAGCCTGCTTATCCTTTGAGTATAGGAAGGCCACTGATTTGCTTGAGTTGATTTTATAACCTGCCACTTTGCTGAAGTTGTTTATCAGGTGTAGGAGTTCTCTAGTGGAGTTTTTTGGGTCACTTAGGTAGATTATCATGTCATCTGCAAATGAGAGTTTGACTTCTTCCTTTCCAATTTGTATCCCTTTGACCTCCTTATGTTGTCGAATTGCCTGAGCTAGTACCTCAAGTACAATATTGAAAAGACAAGGAGAAAGGGGGCAGCCCTGTCTAGTCCCTGATTTTAGAGGGATTGCTTCAAGTTTCTCTCCATTTAGTTTGATGCTGGCTACCGGTTTGCTGTATATTGCTTTTACTATGTTTAGGTATGGGCCTTGAATTCCTGTTCTCTCCAAGACTTTAAGCATGAAAGGATGCTGAATTTTGTCAAATGCTTTTTCAGCATCCTATGAAATGACCATGTGGTTTTGTTCTTTGAGTTTGTTTATGTAGTGGATTGCATTGATAGATTTCCATATATTGAACCAACCCTGCATTCCCGGGATAAAGCCAACTTGATCATGGTGGATGATCGTTTTGATGTGGTCTTCGATTCGGTTGGCAAGAATTTTATTGAGTATTTTTGCATCGATGTTCATAAGGGAAATTGGTCTGAAGTTCTCTTTCTTTGTTGGATCTTTGTGTGATTTTGGTATCGGCGTAATTGTGGCTTCATAGAAGGAATTGGGTAGTGTTCCTTCTGTTTCTATTTTGTGGAATGATTTGAAGAGTATTGGTGTTAACTCTTCTTTGAAGGTCTGATAGAATTCTGCACTGAAACCATCTGGTCCTGTGCTTTTTTTGGTTGGAAGACTTTCTATGACTCCTTCAATTTCTTTAGGCATTATGGGACTCTTTAGATGATCTATTTGGTCCTGATTTAATTTTGGTATTTGGTAACTGTCAAGGAAATTGTCCATTTCCTCCAGGTTCTCCAGTTGTGTTGAGTACAAGCTCTTGTAGTAGGATCTGATGATTTTTTGGATTTCCTCAGTTTCTGTTGTTATATCTCCCTTTTCATTTCTAAGTTTGTTAATTTAGATACATTCTCTGTGCCCTTTGGTCAGTCTGGCTAAGTGGTTATCTATCTTGTTGATTTTCTCAAAGAACCAGCTCCTGGTTTTGTTGATTCTTTGTATGGTTCTCTTTGTTTCTACTTGATTGATTTTGGCCCTGAGTTTGATGATTTCCTGCCTTCTACTCCTCCTGGGTGAAATAGCTTCTTTTTGTTCCAGGGCTTTCAGGTGTGTCATTAAGCTGGTAATGTATGCTCTCTCCATTTTCTTTTTGGGGGCACTCAGGGCTATGAGTTTTCCTCTTAGCACTGCTTTCATTGTGTCCCATAGATTTGGGTACGTTGTGTCTTCATTTTCATTAAGTTCTAAAAAGTCTTTATTTCTTTCTTTATTTCTTCCTTGACCAAGGTATCATTGAGTATTGTTCAATTTCCACGTGTATGTTGGTTTTCTGTTGTTTTTGTTGCTATTGAAGACCACTTTTACTCCATAGTGATCTGATAGGAGGGATGGGATTAGTTCGATCTTCTTATATTTGTTGAGGTCTGTCTTGTGACCAATTATATGGTCGATTTTGGAGAAGGTACCATGAGGTGCTGAGAAAAAGGTATATTCTTTTGCTTTAGGATAGAATGTTCTATATATATAACTGTTAAATCTAATTGGTCCAAAGCTTCAATTAATTTCATTATGTCCCTGTTTAGTTTCTGTTTTCCTGATCGGTCCATTGAGAAAAGTGCAGTGTTGAAGTCACCCACAATTATTGTGTTAGGTGCAATGTGTGCTTTGAGCTTTAATAAAGTTTCTTTTACGAATGAGGGTGCTCTTGCATTTGGAGCATAGATGTTCAGGATTGAGAGTTCTTCTTGGTGGATTTTTCCTTTGACCAGCAAGAAGTGTCCCTCAGGGTCTCTTTTGATGACTTTGGGTTGAAAGTCAATTTTATCTGATATTAAAATGGCTACTCCAGCTTGTTTCCTGAGACCATTTGCCTGTAAAATTGTCTTCCAGCCTTTTACTCTAAGGTAGTGTTTGTCTTTGACCCTTAGGTGTGTTTCCTGTAAGCAGCAAAATATAGGGTCCTGTTTACGTATCCAGTCAGTTAGTCTATGTCTTTTTATTGGGGCATTGAGTCCATTCATGTTAAGAGATATTAAGGAATAGTGATTGTTACTTCCTGTCATTTTTGACGTTATTTTTTAAATTTGATTGGTTAACTTCTTTTGGGTTTGATGAAAGGTTACTATCTTGCTTTTTCCAGGGTGAAGTTTCCCTCCCTGTATTGGTGTTTTCCTCCTATTATCCTTTGTAGGGCTGGGTTTGTGGATAGATATTGGGTAAACTTGGCTTTGTCATGGAATATCTTAGTTTCTCCATCTATGGTAATTGAGAGTTTTACTGGATATAGTAGTTTTGGCTGGCATTTGTGTTCTCTTAGAGTCTGCATGAGATCAGCCCAGGATCTTCTAGCCTTCATAGTCTCAGGTGAAAAGTCTGCTGTGATTCTGATAGGTCTTCCTTTATATGTTACTTGGCCTTTTTCTCTTACTGCCTTTAATATTCTTTCTTTGTTTAGTACATTTGATGTTTAGATTATTATGTGACAGGAAGTATTTCTGTTCTGGTCAAGTCTGTTTGGAGTTCTATAGGCTTCTTGTATATTCATGGGCATCTCTCTTTTTAGGTTAGGGAAGTTTTCTTCCATAATTTTATTGAAGATATTTGCTGGCCCTTTAAGCTGTAAATCTTCACTCTCATCTATGCCTATAATCCTTAGGTTTGGTCTTCTCATTGTGTCCTGGATTTCCTGGATATTTTGGGTTACAAGCTTTTTGCTTTTTGCATTTTCTTTAACTGTTGAATCCATGGTTTCTATGGTGTCTTCAGCGTCTGAGATTCTTTCTTCTATCTCTTGTATTCTGTTGTTGATATTTGCATCTATGTCCATTGATTTCTTCCCAAGGCTTTCTATCTCCAAAGTTGTCTCCCTTTGAGTTTTCTTAGTTGTTTCTACTTCTGATTTTAGATCCTGGACGGTTTTGCTTAGCTCCTTCGCTTGCTTGTTTGTGCTTTCCTGTAATTCTTTAAGAGATTTTTGTGTTTCCTCTTTCATGACCTCAGCCTGTTGACCAAAGTTCTCCTGTATTTCTTTAAGTGTTTTTTGTGTTTCCTCATTATTGGCTTTTGTATTCTCCTGGATTTCTTTCAATGATTTTTGTGTTTCCCTTGCAATGGCTTCTAACTTTTGATCCATTTTCTCCTGAATTTCTTTAAGTATGTCCTTCATGTGTTCCTCTACCAGCATCATGACCAGTGATTTTAAATCCAAATCTTGTTTTACTGGTGTGATGGGGTATCCAGGACATTCTGGTAAAGGAGAACTGGGTTCAGATGTTGCCATATTGCCTTGATTTCTGTTAGTGACGTTCCTGCATTTGCCTTTTGCCATCTAGTTCTCACTGGTGTTAGTTGGTGTTGTCAATGCTGGACTCACCAGTGCAAGCTGCCCCTTCCCAGGTGGCCTCTGGTGCACAGCTTACCTCCTGCACTGCCTGGAGACAGGGTGTTGTTGTCCAGGCTGTTCAGACCCCGAAGCAGACACCTGAAGGCTCCTGCTGGGGCCCGCTGGATTCACTGGAGCACACCGACTTCTCCCAGCTGGCCGCCTGGAAGTCCCACTTGCCTCTTTCAGGACTTGGAGATGTGGTGCTGCTGCTCAGGCCGATCTGGATCCGGAAGCAGAGATGTCCAAGAGCTACTGCCAGAGGCCTCAGGACTGAAGCCTAAGCTGGAAAGAGCTGTGCTGTGAGCTCCCATACTGGCTCTCTTATCTTGTTTTTATGTTGATTTCTTTGATCGACTTGGACTTAAGTTTTGTGCAGGGTGATAAATACAGATCTATTTGCATTCTTCTACAAGCAGACATCTAGTTAGTACAACACCATTTGTTGAAGATTTTAATTTTATTTTCATTGTATTGTTTTGGCTTCTTTATCCAAAACCAAGTGTCCATAGATGTGCAGTCTATTTCTGGATCTTCAATTGTATTACACTGATTGACCTGTCTATTCCTATAACAATCAGTTTGCAATTTTGATAGCTGTATTGGATCTAGAGAATGGTGTTACATATCCCTTCATCCTTTTTCTGGCCCTTATATATCCCTTGCCTTCTTTTCTACAATGTTGACTAAGTGTTAGAAGAGAGGTAAAAATGCCTTGCTCAGAGATGAGCACAATACCATTGATTTTTCTCTGAATCTTAAGAGCTATGTTTCTC
This sequence comes from Apodemus sylvaticus, assembly GCF_947179515.1. Lineage (NCBI taxonomy): Eukaryota > Metazoa > Chordata > Mammalia > Rodentia > Muridae > Apodemus > Apodemus sylvaticus. Next base: position 37,251,115 of record NC_067495.1, read on the forward strand.
CATATCCACCAATGTCAATAATAGGATCAGTTCTTTATGATTAAGGCTAGGGCACCATTCCTATATTGAAGTTGTCTCAACATCCCCAATGCTGTGACCCCTTAATACAGTTTTTCATTTAAAAATCATGTTTTTGCTATTTCATGTCTGTAATTTTGCTAGTTATGAATGGTAATACAAATATGTGATATGGAGGACATCTGACATGAGACACATGTGGAGTTCACAATCCACAGGTTGAGAACCGCTACTCTGGGTGAAAAAATTTACTTTACTGTAGGATTGGTTTAGGTCTTGATGGGAACTGAATGATGTTAGATTTCTGAGAGAAAAGATTCTGACCTTCAATAGATGGAACTGCATTGATTAACCCACAGAGTGAGGGGAAGCCTCTATCCCAAGGCAAGTTGCAGGATCTGCCAAGGAAAAAGACTGTCTATGACACGTTATACAGGGTAAGGCAAAGAGCTTGAGAATGAGGAAAATGTTGAAACTGTAGCCTATGTGTCTTGCCTCAGATAAGTGTTTATTCCTGAAATTGATTGCTCAAGGCATGCCAGGAGACAGGCTATCTGCACAGACATTCCTTTCTGTGCTGACTGATAAGAGTGAGCAAACTCACCCATAATCTCTTAGGAATTCTGTTTTCCCACAAAGACACTCTATCAAATGAAACCATGGACATTAGGACCAAGCAAAACAATCCTTAGGCAGAAAAACCGAGACAGAAGTAGCAGGCTTGATAGAGCAAAGAAATCACTGAGGTACTTGAACCTCTTTGAAGTATGTTCAGATGGATTTATGGGATGATCAGGACAGGACAGTCTCAGGAGGAATGGAAAAAATTACTGGGGCATTGAAACCATATGGAGATATAATGAAGGGAATTGGGCTGTAGTCAGGGTCTTGGCAGGGGAGGAATGACTCAATGAGGTATAAGGACTGCTTGGTTACTATGGCAGAATCAATGACCTAGAATTTAACCAGCACTAGAAAACTCACTAGACTACAGTGGAATATCTGATATGCAGCCTCCACAGGGGTTATGACACAAACCAATGCCAGGAAATTTCCACAATTATAAGGTGATTCAGTCCTAAACCTTTAACTCAAGAGTACTTTGCTATCTCACCATGTGGCAAGTGTCAGATTATTTTCCCTCTTTTCAAGGGGTCTCTCACATCTCCTATTTTATAAATTTATGTTAGATACTTTCGATCTGATGCCTCAGAGTTACCTCCTCTACCATGATGTACTCAGATAGTTTCCTCAAACGGTGAGGTCCTTAACAAAGCTCTCCTATTCCTAAGAAGACATCACCTCCTACCTCTGATCAAAGGTGAAGTTCTGCTGTGTTTTTTTTTTCCATAAGAGATAGGTTTAAAGACCTGTCTTGGTTTTTAAAGAAGGTTTCAACAAGCTTTGTAGAAAAAAAAAGGAATATGTAAGGGCTCCTTGACCTCAGGTCTTTTCTCTCTGGCCAAGGCAGCTTCCAATCTGCTGTGCCAAATGAACATTAGTCTTTACCTATTTGCCCAATGAGAACTAGTGCCCATACATTTTTACAAAGTAAATTGTAGCCCTTATTCCTACCCATAAGGGCCTCAGAAATGCCTCAATCCTTATCACCAAAAGTTCCTTAGATCTCCCCTTTTGTCTTTTGGGGTTCACAAGTACCCTCTATGACAAAGGTGTTTTATACATATAAATCTTCTCAACAATAGAATGTCTTAATTCTCTATCCAGAGGTCTCTTGGGACTATGCTTTTATCTTAAGGTACGTCAGACTTTCTTCTTGTGTCCAAGGACACAGATTAATTTCTGAAAAGAGGTACTGCAGAATTTCTATCTCTGCCCACAGCAGCCTTCTTCATTGTCACTATTTTCATTCTTTAGGTGCCCTAGGGCTTTCCCTTTAGTCCAAGGGACCTCAAACCTTTTATGTCTTGCTAGAAGAGCTTAAGAACTCACATCATGACCAAAAAGGCCTCAAAATGTACATTTTGACCAAGATTTAAGATTAACCTAGAATGCCAAAGAAGGCCAAAGATTTACTCCTGTGACACAGGCAGGGATGCTTTCTTCCAATCAGCAGATTTTTGACTATGTTAGTTTCATGTCCCCAATGCTAAGTCTAGCAGTTGGAGCCAGAATCCAGTCAGTCATCAGAAATCGAGCGGCCCCAACCTTCATGTCCAGACTTGGGCAGTAGACAATACCTAAAGAGGAGACATAGCTTCAGACTCCCTTCCATTTTGCTGTCTGCTGTTAACTCTCTACAGATAATATTTCACACTCAACCTAGAATGTCATAACAAGGAATCAGGACTTAGATCTTCTTTCACTGTAGATGATTGCCATAGACTTTCAACTTTGCTGATAGATGCCTGGAGTCTTCCTACTCTATGCATAGATTGAAATTCTGATGTTTCCTTAGTCAGAGATAGCAAGTCAAAGACATTCTTTTACAGATCTTAAAGGTTAGAGAGGAAAAGTCTGAAGCCATCTTCTTCGGGAGGATCAAGACTGAAATTACCTTGGTTACAGATATAGATCAGAGGCTACACCCTATTTTGAGCAGAGGGAGAAGTCTGAGACCCTTGATCTCAGATGACCTTCAAAGAAGTAACCCTGCTTCTGAGGATCTCTGGGGAAATAGAAGCTCAAAGCTCCCCTTAAGAAAATATAAAGAGTGTGAGGCCCCATAACTTAATGGAGAAAGTTTGAAAACCCTCTTAGTAATAGATCATAGGTCTTAGAACCTGTTGAATGGAGGAAGACAGTTTAATGCTTCCTGTTCAGAGGAATAGGCTAGCATTCTGCTGTTTTACTAGGAATATCTGAGGTCCATTAAGTCAAGAAAGAGTAGTGTATATGGTCCTCTTGTTTGAAGGGAGAATGTCTGAGACCCCTTAGGCCAAAGGAGGAAGATCTAAGTCTTTGTTAGGCAAATGGAAAGGCCTGATTCCTCATTTGTCAGAGGGGTTTCATCAAGACTCCTTGGGAAGAAGCAAGGTCTGAAGTATGTTTGAGCAGAGGAAAAGGTCTGGAGCTCCCTTGGATAGAGAGGAGAAGGACCAAATCCTACTTGACAATAGGAGAAATTTGAGGCTCCTCAGGATAGAAAGAGAAGGTTTGTGATCCCTTTGAGCATAGAGGAATGGAATGAGGAAATATTGGTTACAGGATGTAGTCTTAGGCCCCATATGCAAATGGGAAGTTCTGAGTCACTTTAGTTTTAGAATGAAAGTCTTGAGACCCTTACAGCTAATGGAAAAGGAATAAGGCCCATTTAGGCAGAAGAGGTCTGTCTGTGATCCTATTGGTCATTAAGAGGTGGGTTTCAGACTCCTTTGGCATAGGAGCATGTCTAAGGACACTTTTGTAAGAGTTGGAGGTTCTGAGGCTTCCTAGGGCAAAGGGGAAGTTCTTATGTCCTTCTTACTTAGCCCACCTTACTCTGGGCCTTTCCTCACTCTGCTACTTTCCCTTTTATTCAAGAGGACCTCAGACATTCCCCTTTTCTTCAGTGGGGCCTCAGAGAAACCTCAAACTAAGAGGTCTAAGTCCTACAGAGTGGGCCTCAGATCTTACACCCAATAAGTCCACAAGCATAAGCTAAGTAACTGGGCTTCTGGCTAAGGGACCCTCAAATCTACACACTCTTAAATTTTGTTTGGATGGTTAGAGTTGGCACTTGGGATTAAACCCTGGGTCCCAGGCTTGGTAAATAGGTGTTCTTCTACTCTTCCATTCCTTTTTAAAGATATCTTATTATATGTGTAATGGTATTTTGATTTCATGCATGTTTGTGCATCATGTGCATGCCTAGTACCTGTAGAAACAAGAGGTCATCAGCTTCCCCTGAGTCTGGAGTCACAGATAGCTGTGAGTCACTATGTGAGTTGCTGAGAGTCAAGCCAAAGTCCTCTGAAAGAACAACCAGTGCTCTTAAGTACTAAGCCATCACTTCAGGCCCATCAAATACCATTTTAAATGGTTCTTTAGATGGATGGCTAGAGATCAGTCCGAGTCATTTTAAGGCCACCCATGGTTTTCCATTTTTTATAATCCTGAAGTGTTATGACCTGTACATTTTTAAGTCCAATAAATTTTCCAGTCATAAACTTAAGAAATCTTTAATCATGCTTTCCAACAATTGGGGCAATTGGGCAATATTTTTTTAATATTTCTATTTTCTATCTTCTTTGCTTACATTCCAAATGATTTCCACTTTCCCGGATCCCCCCTCCCCATATGTCCCATAAACCTTCTTCTCTCCATCACCTCCCTCCCTTCTCTAATCACCTCCCTCCTTTTTCTCTGTCCTTATATTCCCTTCCCATGCTAGATCAATCCTTTCCAGGATCAGGACCCTCTCCATACTTCTTCATGGGAGTCATTTGTTATGCAATTTGTGCCTTGGGTATTCAGGGCTTCTGGGCTAATTAATATCCACTTATCAGAGATTGCATTGGATACAGAAAATGTGGTATATTTACACAATGGAATACTACTCAGCAATTAGAAACAATGAATTCACAAAATTTTTAGGCAAATGGTTTGATCTGGAAAATATCATCCTAAGTGAGGTAACCCAATCACAAAAGAATACACATGGGCAATATTTTTATATGATGATATCAACAAAAATGAAAAAGAAATGTGTTGTCAGACTGAAAGTATGATTTGTTTGCATAGATAGAAGTGATCATACAAGAGTCTTTCCAGAATCTTTATTTAGATGTATGTTAAGTAAATTTAACCTACATTTGCAATCTTCTACCTTTGAGAAATAAAAGAAAGCATTTATCTATGTCTAAAACCCTTCTCTGCGCTTCTTCTTACAGTATATGGAAACTAACACAGAGACCTACAACTCAACACTGTACAGAGAGTGAGAGACTTTGGAGCATTCAATCATAAAATAGAGATCCTCATCAAACTCTTCCTCAGGACTCAAGGAGCTATGTGAAAGAGGAGGTAGAAAGATTATAAAATCCAGAGGTGTAGCATGACCCCCAAGAAGCAATGTTTTCCAGAAACAACTGGACTGATGCACATATGACCTCACAAAGACTGGTAACAAGACCTGTACAGGTTCATGTCAGATGGTATCTTAGCACTAAGAGTGAGAAGAGGACAAAGGCTCTCACCTCTACCCAAGAAGCAAGCTATCTATAATAGATATTTGCTGGAAAAGAGAAAATCAGTTTTCTCCAGCAGAATGTTACTGGGTATTTCAACTACTCCCTGGAGAAGGCCCATGCTTTTTGTTTCATTTTGTTTTGTCTTTTTTTTTTTTTTTTTTTTTTTTTTTTGTCTTACTAGCTATTTGGATTTTTTGGTTTGATTTTCTTTTTCTGAATTTTTTAAATAGAGAAAAGGAACATAAAATTAAGTAGATAGATAGGTGGGAGATCTGAAAGGATCAGGGAAAATATATTACATAGAGTTTTTTGTTGTTATTGTTGTTGTTTTTTAAGAAAACAAACGGGAAATCTCTGCTAAGAAAGAGTCTCATGCTAAAAGAATCTATTTCAATTCTCCAAGACAATTAAATAATGTTTAAGCAGTGTGACACAAGGTGGCAGTGTTCTCCTGTGCTTTTCATTTACACACAGGCAGGTAGAATACATGAATACCACCAGCCTTCCCATTGCTGGGCAAAGCTTAAGGGAAGATAAACTTTTTGGTATTGGTAACAGACATGCAATGTTAGAAAACTGTCTGCAAGCTTTAAGTATGCAACCTATTTTTCCACTTAAAAATATTTCATATTTATCTTTTCTTCATTTATGTGAACTGAGCCACTTGAAGAGAAAAATTGTATCTATTCTGACAAAGAGAATAAGTTGTTTTTAATGAATATTAAATGTTCAATTAGTATGTAATATTAGTAAATGATGGTTTTATTAAATATTTTCTTTGTTTCTATAATAAAAACTATTTCCCAGTATTTGCGCCTTACAGCCTGGTATGAATAAACAGAATATGCTAATGACAGCATGCTACAAGAAAATACACATGCCCACAGACAAAGGACCACAGTGTGTACAAACACATTAAAAAAATCTTGGGTACACCCATTTAGTGTTGAACATTATCCAGTCAAAATTCAACTGCAGAGCTTTAGATCCATGGAGCTAGTTAGGCTTGTTTCTTCTAAGTTGTAAGAATTTCTGCTGAATTAGAAATTCACACATATTCCCCTCAGGCTCTGGGAACACTATGGAAGAAGATGCTGAAAGATTATAAGAGTTTGTGAGCATAGAGGAAACCAAGGAAACAATGTCTTCTAGACACAACAAGAAACACATCTGAAACACATCTCCTGGCTCTAGTGAATTCAGATCCCATTTAAAATAAGAATATAGTGTACCAACCAGAAAGCTTCTAGATCCAGAGCCTTCTCTGTTCATTGCCATCACATATCAAGTGAAATACTGAACCAATTATTGTCCTTTTTGTTGCACATTTTGTATCAATTATTTCTCATATCATAGATTGTATATATTATTACTATCAACTGAAGAAGTAAATATAATTTTCCCACACATATGCCATTGCTTTGAATACTTCATTTAGTCTCTAAAACAAACCTATAAACTTTATTCTAATATGCTGACTTTAGAGTTAGAGACCTGCCAGTTGGGCTAGGAAGATTGAATTTTAAGTCATGAAATCCTTCATTCAGGATTTCAGTAGTGCTCTGTCCATTCCCATGGCCCACTCACTTGTCAATACTCCATGCTCTGGCTGGATACTTCTCTCCTTGTACAAGAAAATATAGAAACTCACTATGTATAGAGGTTTCAGAAAAACATACTGGAAGTTACAGCTCACAGACTATAAGGAACTCTCTCCCTCCCTCCCTTCCTCCCTCCCTCCCTCTTTTCCTCCTTCTCTCCCTCCATCGTTCCCTCCCTCTGATTGTGCAAAGACTATTTCAGGTACATTTTACCTAGTGTAGATCCAAGAGTAAGCACTCCAGAATCTTCTTCCACAAATTCTCCTCTTCTGTGGAATTCTCCAGCATTCTCAGGTTCCAAAACTGAATCTTTGTGCAACTACACCTTGCAACATATCCAGTTCACAAAGTATAACTCAGTCATTGAGTTCCTCACTTATTTTATTACTGAATTACTCATGATGAAGCTCCAATGCGGAAGGTACAGATACTATTTCATTCATTGCTGCCATCTCATCATTATCTTCTTCATCATGACCACAATCAAAATTATCACTATCATGAACATTATTATCTTATTAATTTTCATGATTATCTCATTCACCATATTAATCAGCATTTCACTCATTTCATTATCATCATTGTCATCTCAACCATAACACCACAGTCCTCATCACAATTATTGCCACCACCATTCCTATCATCATCTTATTAATCTTTACCATCATCATAGTCTTCATAGTCATCTGTATTCTCATCATCACCATGACAATCATGATCAGGACTACACTCATCACCTTATTAATAATCATTATTAACAGTCACTATGTTTATTACCATCAACTCCATCTTCTTCACCATCTCCATAATCACCATTAGAATCATGATTAAGACTACTATCATCTTTATCATCAGCACAGAGCATTATCTTTATTATCATTATTTTCTTCATCACCAACATCATTGTCAACATTCTCATCACCACTATCACCATCATTATAATAAACATCACCACCATGATCATTACTATTATTGTGACCATTTGCCATTACCATCATTTTCATTATCATCCTGATCCCCCAGAAGTCAAAAATATGCTGTGTTTGCTTGAAAGCCATCATGGGAAATGGTGCCGTTCTATTACATTCATTGGACTCTGTTTGCAGAAGAAAATAAAACAAAGATTGCTACTTTTAATGAATGACCAGAATCCCCATAGTTCCTCTCCCAGGGTTCTGTTTATTTCGATGAGTAATTCATGTCACTTCTATCCTATCTGGCCTGTTTGTGATGTAATGTTTTGTGAATCCTTTTGCACCCGAAATAGATTCGGTGTCTTAGTTGGTGTCTGTCTGGATTTGGGAATGGGACTTATATAGATCACAAGAAAAGGAGTACAGTTATCCTGATGCAAAGAAGATCAATATGAAGAGGCCAGAGACAAAACAAGTCCTTTCTGCTCCTGCCAATGAAGACTGAAATGCAAGCATGTTGAAGGGCGAAAGGTGGCAAGCCTGCAAACATTAATTCTAGCTGAGTCATCCTCAAGACTTCTTTTCATTATGTTTATAGCTTTATTGTTTTTCTTACCTTTTTTTCTTATGCAGATGTAAGTGAGCTTAAAAGGTTTGTCAAAATCCGTACACTATCAACTTATATTCTATCCAATCCTGAAGTAAAATTATTGAGAAATGTACAACCACTGCATACCACTTTATTTTGCCTTGTTTTCTTTCTTTTATATGTGGGCATGTGGTATGCATGTGTGAAAGCTTGTTTGCATGTGTTTAAGGTCCTATGTGTGGGTGGGTGCACACATGTGAACATGTGTGGAGACAGAATACTTATATCTTCACCAATTTCTATTCTATCTTATTCTCTGAGCAGGGCCTCTCAGTCAATCTCAGATTTCACTGACACATAGTCTGTCTGTCAAGTTTACTCCATGAAACATCTGTCTCTGCCTTCTGAGACTGAGATTAGAGAGTGATAGCCATGCTTAACTGGCAGTTGTGATTGTTCTGGGTATACTGTCTTCTTACCTGCTTAACAAGCACTTTAACAATCAAGGCATTTCCCCCAGCCCTACCACTGTATTTTAATTGATGAGCATTATTTTCTATGATAAAACTGACATTTGTGTCTTGTTTAAAATAAATAACACAAGAATTAAACTAATATTGCTGAGAGTTGTTCAAATGCTTGTGTAAAAACTGATAAATATTAGTTGATGTGCAATGTAGTAATAGAGGAGTGGATATCTTTCTATTCCATATTTACTATCATCTTCAGAATTTCCTCTAATAAACTTTCAGAGAAAACATTATTAGCATCTCATGATGATTGCTTTTATCCAAGATGTCATAATTTATCATTCTAACATTCCTAATTTATTAGCATAAATCTTCTACCACCACCAAATTTCTAAATATATAGGGAAAGATAAATTTGTGCTATTTTTCTTATTTATCTATTTCAAAATAATTATCTTGTTTTCAAACCCCTTACAAAGGGGACCAGTGAAGCCTTGTGAATATAGTATTTTGAATTCTCCTGTACTTCAATATATTTTGACTAGTTCTTTTTTATGTGTTTCCATCATTCCTTTCTTGCTGAAGATGTACACATGTATTGTATATTCTACCAGAGTTTTATTTTAAGCCCCAATCATGAAAATTTACAAGCACTTAGGAATCTGTAGCACATAATCCTTCTGTTGTTGTTTTTATTTACACTAGAAAATAGTGAAATATATTTGCTACTTTCAGTTTGGGTCTGGAATATCCCCTGGACACATATGTATTCAAGGTTTCAACCCATTATCTAGATTCATTACTGTTGTTGTTTAAAATATGCTGACAAAGGCAACTTAGGGAGAAAAGGTTTTATATCACCTTACAGTTCTGGAATTCTATCCAGCATGGTAGGGAAGTCAAGCAGGAACATTAAATTGATAATCATATAACAACCACTGTCAAGAATGAAGAGAAACAAACACATGCATGCTTACTTGGTTGTGTTCTGATCAGTTTCTCCACTGTTAAATGTTCAGTATTCCCCCTACCTAGGGTGCTACCCACAATAGGCTGGTCTTTCACACTAAGTGACTTAATTATAACAGAGCTACAGACATTCACAGAGATCAAATCAGTGTAAACAATCTCCATTGAGACTCTCTAATTAAGTAATTCTTGGGTGTGTTGAATTAAAAAAAAACACTAACCATCATAGTACCAATGTAACAGTATTCAGAGGTGGGGCCTTTGAAGGCAACTGAAGGCTATCTTTTCTACCTAGTCTCTCTCTCTCTCTCTCTCTCTCTCTCTCTCTCTCTCTCTCTCTCTCTCTCTCTCTCTCTCTCCATCATCATCATCATCATCATCATCATCATCCCACCATGTCCTCTTGCTATGATATCCTACCTCACCCAAGGTCACATAACAGAAGAGCCAAGTTAGTATGGATGAATTCCTGAAATTCCTTTAACTTAGCATTTGCTTATGGTGAGGAGGAGTCTGTTTAACCCAACAGGTGGTCACAATGAAGATAATGATGATGGGGAAGGTATTAGATTTTTGTAAAATGCCTGCATATCTCTGCCTTTGTAGTGTTGTTATTCTTAATCCTTCTATTCTGACTTCCTGTAGGGCTGCTTCACTGTCCACTGCTACACCACACATTGTGCTTCCATGTCTCTACTTTTCAGGCCTTTTTTTTTTTTTTAGTGTGTTTCCTACAAAAGGAAGTGCAAGAATCTTTTTTTCTTTTAAATACATGACTTTACAGAAGCTTTTTTGAGGTAAACCATTTGAATTTATGCTTGTGCGAATATTAGTTTATTCATGTGCTTATAATTTCACAATGATTATTATTACACAGAATAGCAGCAATGCAACATTATTTTGATTTTTTTATTTTCTATATTCTTTGTTTACATTCCAAATGATTTCCCCTTTCCCAGTTACCCCATTCCTATAAGTCCCATAAGCCCTCGTCCCTCTGCCCATTCCCCAATCAACCCCCTCCCACTTCTCTATACTGGTAATCCCCTACAATGCTGGATCAAGCCTTTCCAGGACCAGGGCCCTCTCCTTCCTTCTTCTTGCGAATCATTTGATATGCGAATTGTGTCATGGGTATTCAGAGCTTCTGGGCTAATTTCCACTTATCAGTGACTACATTCCATGTGTGTTCTTTTGTGATTGTGCTACCTCACTTAGGATGATATTTGTGGTATATTTACATAATGGAATACTACTCAGCAATTAAAAACAATGAATTCATGAAATTCTTAGGCAAATGGTGGGAACTGGTCTTGTTCTTTTAAAGTTCTCCTTCTCACTGTTACATGCATCCTCCCATAGGAGAGAAAAAAACATGAACTAATTTGAAAAAAAATAATCATAATTACTTAGGTTCAATATGTTCACTCTCTTCCTGACTCCTCCTGCATATCCATTTTGAAAATTTAAGGTAAATCAGTCTTGATATTCATGGTTTAATTGTTTAATTTTTGTTTCAAAAACCAGTAATCTTTTATTTTAACCTTTTAAAGGTTTTCCTATATACTTTTCAAATATCTTGGACTATGTCAACATTGTTAGAACAGTACTTCACAGCTTTTCAAAGTCTGTTTCTTTCTCAAAGTATTTATATTACTTTGTAACTTGTGGAGTTACTATCACCAAATGCCTCATGAAAATACTTCTCCTGTTATTTTGAACCCTTGCTCAAGTGGATTTATAGGTCTAAGGTAAGATTTTCCTGCTAAATTATACATTGAACAGATATGAGTTATATTTTACATATTACTGAACAGGCTGTATTTATGGCATATTTATATCAATAGTGATTGCTGTTTCAAATGAGAATAAACTTCCAGGAGACAACTGAAGATGATTCTGGAACATTCCATAAAGCAAAAGATCTATAAGCATCCACACTGACTCCAGCTCATGATTATTTCCTTCTTTGCAGTGTTTGTTGTTTCAACTTCCATGTACTATGTATCTGGTGAGACAATCCTCCATATCACTGTTTTTTTTTTTTGTTTTTTTTTTTTGAGACAGGGTTTCTCTGTGAAGTCCTGGCTGTCCTGGAATTCACTCTGTAGACCAGGCTGGCCTCGAACTCAGAAATCCACCTGCCTCTGCCTCCCAAGTGCTGGGATTACAGGCGTGCGCCACCACACCTGGCTGGTCATATCACTGTTTCTTTGGAAAGTTGAATCAAGTTCACCACTGAGGGAAGTGAAGAAGGAAGAAGCTTTGTGGGCAAAAGAAATGCCTTCTTGCAGTGTGAATGACTTTCTCAAGGATCAGCAAGATATCTACCACTACTTGAGCCCACTATGTACAAAGGACAGTGGTTCTGAATAAAATAAAGTTATAATATATATTCTAAGTTTCATCTTATCAAAGCTGTGCCCATTCTTCCTTCCCATTTAGCAGGAAGCATTGTATAAAACATGGGGACAACTTCCTTAGCACGAGTAAGTGATATAGATTTTGGACATATTTTAAACAAGACAAATATCCCTAAAGCAGAGTGTGACAATCACTTTCAGAGTACACATAGTATATGATAAACACTTTAAGACCAGAGATGATTGCATAATATATCCTATGGTCATTGCTGTAAAATAGGACTGATCCTTCAAATGGCCAACTTCTAAATACTGCTGCATTGAAGACTGTGATTATTAGTTTTGCTAACTTGACATAGTTAAGAATCACCTGATAGAAAATCTCAGTGAGATATTGTCTACATTGGTTTGAGCTGTGGACATGTCTATTAGATTGTTATAATCAAAGGACTCAAAATCAGCTGCCCAAGATGGGTGGTGATGCATAAAAGCTTCATCCTTGCATCTCCTTGACTAAATTTCAGTCAGTGCCACAAAAGACACTCATCTCCCATAATACTTCTTTGCTGCCTACTGTCCTGGGAAGGTACTTGGGAGTCTTGTAAATTTCTGAGCTTGTGGAGGCCTCTCATTCCATCAGTTTTCTGAGCCCTTTAAATTTCATTAGCTTCCTGAATCATGAACCTCCCTTCCTCCTCTAGGAGTAAATGCTTAAGATGAGAGGAAGTACTTATACTACAGTGACCCTAATCTTCTGGTGTACTTGCCACTATTAATCTAGTTTTCCAGGGTGAAGAATATATAGAAGCAGAGGAAGATCAAAAGCATGAGTAATAAGATCTTGTGTTTTACACAATGATTCCTGCTAAGTGTGTCAAAAGAAAGGGCACACTTCTCATAATATGAAACTTAGAATACATCTTTTAGCTTTATTTCATGCAGAATCACTCTGCTTTGTACATCATGAGCTGAAGTGATGGTAGATATCCTGGTGATCTTTGAGAAAGTCAATCACACTGTTTGAAGTTATTTACTCTGCCTGCAAATCCGGCACTTTCCTCCCTTCCCTCAGTGATGAATTTGAATCCATGTCCAAAATTCACTCCTATTTTGGTATCATGGACTACCTCAAACCCAAGGTAGATTAGTGGTTTGCTCTTGCCTTATTTTGTTGTTGTTGTTGTTGTTGTGCAGTTTAAACCACAATGTTTTAGTAGAAGCATAAATCTATGAAAACTTTCTGATACTATAATGAATTATCGAGATAATCCATCTACAAAGAAGAAAGGTTGGGTTTTGCTCACAGTTGGAAGGATCACCACATTATTGGTTTGTCCTATAGCTTTCAGAACAGAAGAACCTAGTGTAACACATTGAACTTAATGAAATAAGTAGAAACTAGAGTACCACTGCGTACTTCAGAGTTGTTCATTTGGATACATAATGACTTCCCAGTAGATTCTATCTTCTATGTGTTTTATGTTTATCAAGAGCTCACAGTGTAAAGGACCAAACACATGCATCTCTAGAACAAAAAGAAGCAAATACACCCAAGGGGAGTAGATGGCAGGAAATAATCAAACTCAGGGCTGAAATAAACCAAATAGAAACAAAAAGAACTATACAAAGAAAAAAACAAACCAGGAACTGGTTCTTTGAGAAAATCAACAAAATGGATAAACCTTTAACTAGACTAATGAGAAGGCAAAGTGACAGTATCCAAATCGATAAAATCAGGAAATAAAAAGGAAGACATAACACCAGAAACTGAGGAAATGCAAAAAAAAAAAAAAAACAAACAAACAAACAAACAAAAAAAAACAGATCCTACTAAAAAAGCCTATACCCAACAAAACTGGAAAATCTGGATGAAATGAACAATTTTCTAGACAGATACCAGGTACTATAGGTAAATCAAGATCAGGTAAATAATCTAAATAGTAAATAGCCTGATAACAGCTAAAGAAATAGAAGCAGTCATTAATAGTCTCCAACCAAAAAAACAAAACAAAACAAAACAAAACAAAAAACAAACAAACAAACAAACAAAAAAAACAAAAATGCCCAGAACCAGATGGATTTAGTGCAGAGTTCTATCAGACCTTCAAAGAAGACCTAATACCAATACTCTCTAACCTATTCAACAAAATAGAAACAAAAGGACCACTATCCAATTTGTTCTATAAAATCGTAATTACTCTAATACCTAAACCACAAAAAGACCCAACAGACCAATTTCTCTGATGAATATTGATGCAAAAATACTTAATAAAATTCTCACAAACCAAATCCAAGAACACATCCATATGACCATCCTTCATTATTGATCCATATGATTATCCATTATCATCATTATTCATCCCAGGGATGCAGGGATTGTTCAATATACAGAAATCCATCAATGAAATTCACTATATAAACAAACTCAAAGAAAAAAAAAACCCACAAGATCATTTCATTAGATGCTGAAAAAAGCATTTGAGAAAATTCTATATCCCTTCATGTAAGAGTCTTGGAAATATCAGGAATTCAAGGCCAATACCTAAACAAAGTAAAAGCAATAGACAGCAAACCAGTAGCCAACATCAAACGAAATGGAGAGAAACTAAATTTAGAGAAACTAAAATCAGGGACTAGACAAGGCTTCCCATCCTCTCCCTACCTATTCAATATAGTACTCAAATTACTAGCCAGAGCAATTAGACAACAAAAGGAGATCAAAGGGACACAAATTTGCAAGGAAAAAGTCAAAATATTCAAAATATTCACAGATGATTTGATAGTCTAATTATGTGACCCCAAAAAGTCTACCAGAGAACTCCTAAACCTGACAACTTCAGCAAAGTTGCTGGATATAAAATTAACTCAAACAAATCAGTAGCATTCCTATACTCAAAGGACAAACAGACTGAGAAAGAAATTAGGGAAATGACACCTTTCACAATAATCACAAATAATATAAAATACCTTGGTGTGACTCTAAGAAAGCAAGTGAAAGATCTGTATGACCAGAATTTCAAGTCACTGAAGAAAGAAATTGAAGAAGACCTCAGAAGGTGGAAAGATCTCCCATGCTTATGGTTGGCAGGATTAATATAATTAAAATGGCTATCTTGTCAAAAGCAATCTACAGATTTAAAGCAATCCTGATCAAAATTCCAACTCAATTCTTCATAGAGTTAGAAAGAGCAATTTCCAAATTCTTCTGGAATAACAAAAAACCCAGGATAGCAAAAACAATTCTCAACAATAAAAGAACTTCTGGAGGAATCAGTATCCCGGACCTCAAGCTACAGAGCAATCATGATTTTTTAAAAGAAAAAAACTGCATGGTATTAGTACAGGGACAGGCAGGTAGATCAATGGAATAGAATTTAAGACCCAGAAATGAACCCACACACCTATGGTCACTTGATCTTCGACAAAGGAGCTAAAACCATACAGTGGAAAAAAGACAGCATTTTCTTTCTTTTTTCCGTTTTTTAATACTTGAAAACCTTCTTTATTTTACATTTTACATTCCTGAGAAATGCCTTCATTTTAACCTACAGTTTAGCAAATCCTGGTTTGACATTTTTTTCATATTGTATTATTCACCTATATACTTTCAGTGGGAAGAAGTTCCAATTATAGCACTTGCAGCAAGTCTCAAAAAGTGGCCATGTACTCCCCGCAGCCATCTTAGTGGCCCGCCAGTGCAGAAAGGCATCACTAGATACTGTATTATCCCCAGCTTAAGATCTCTGGGGGCCCAAACTGCCAGGGATCTGCCTGTGCCCAGGACCTGAGCACATAGGTGGTTCGTCTGCCAGCCCACCAGTCATGGGGCCTGTGTCCTGTGTGGAGAGCAGCAGAGGGAGCAACTCCCCACAGCCATCTTCATTGCCTGCCAGGGAAGAAAAGCATCACTAGGTACTGTATTATTCTGAGCTTAAGATCTCTGGGGGTGCAAACCAGCAGGGGTGTGCCTGCACTCAGGACCTGAGAACAATGGTGGTTCATCTGCCAGCCAGTCAGAATCAACAGAGGGAGTGACACCCCTGTCCCCTGCCACCATCTTCGATCCATGACAGAGCAATCTGTGAATACCTGGTTCACCTTGACAACCCAAGTGTAACATTGCTTGAGGCAACACTGAGCAGGGATCCAAAGACACAAAAGAAGAAGGCAGCATATCAGCAATCTGTGCCAGAGGAAACCCAGTCATCCAGTGTTGCAGAAATAGCCTTAAAGGTCCACAGTAGGTTGAAGCACCAGCCAGTGACAAAAACACCATCTAACACCAGTAAGAACTGGATAGCTAAAGGCAAACATAGGAACTTTACTAACAAAAAACAAGACATTATGGCAGCATCTGAACACAATTCTCCAACAACAGCAAGTCCTGGATACCCCAACACACCAGAAAAACAAGATTTAAAATCACTGGTAAGGATGCTGTTAGAGGAACACATGAAGGACATAAATAAATCTCTTAAAGAAATTCAGGAGAAAAACGATCAAAAGCTAGAAGCCCTTACAAGGGAAACACAAAAATCACTTAAAGAAATTCAGGAGAATATGGGTAAGAAGTTAGTAGCCAATAAGGAGGATATGCAAAAATCACTTAAAGAAATACAGGAGAACTTTGATCAACAGGCAGAAGTCATGAAAGGGGAAACACAAAAATCTCTCAAAAAACTACAGGAAAACACAAACAAACAAGTGAAGGAACTGAGCAAAAACATCCAGGATCTAAAAACAGAAGTAGAAACAACTAAGAAAGCACAAAGGGAGACAACTTTGGAGATAGAAAACCTTGGGAAGAAATCAGGGGCCATAGATGCAAATATCAAAAACAGAATACAAGAGTACAAGAGATGGAAGAAAGAATCTCAGATGCCGAAGATACCATACAAACCATGGACTCAAGAGTCAAAGAAAATGCAAAATGCAAACAGCTTGTAACCCAAAATATCCAGGAAATCCAGGACACAATGAGAAGACCAAACCTAAGGATTATAGGCATTGATGAGAGTAAAGATTTACAACTTAAAGGGCCAGCAAATATCTTCAACAAAATTATGGAAGAAAACTTCCCTAACCTAAAGAGAGAGGTGCCCATGAATATACAAGAAGCCTACAGAACTCCAAACAGACTGGACCATAACAGAAATACCTCCCATCAAATAATAATCAAAACCCCAAATGTACTAAACAAAGAAAGAATACTTAGGGCAGTAAGAGAAAAAGGGCAAGTAACATATAAAGGAAGACCTATAAGAATCACAGCAGACTTTTCACCTGAGACTATGAAGGCTAGAAGGTCCTGAGCAGATCTCATGCAGGCCTTAAGAGAACACAAATGCCAGCCAAGACTACTATACCCAGCGAAACTCTTAATCACTATATATGGAGAAACCAAGATATTCCATGACAAAACCAAGTTTATCCAATATCTTTCCACAAACCCAGCTCTACAAAGGATAATAGGGGGAAAACACCAATACAAAGAGGGAAACTATACCCTGGAAAAAGCGGGATATTAAACTTCTTTCATCAAACCCAAAAGAAGATAACCACAAGTATAAAATTAACATCAAAAATGATAGGAAGCAATGACCACTGCTCATTAATATCTCTTAACATCAATGGACTCAATTCCCCAATAAAAAGACATAGACTAACAGGCTGGTTACATAAACAGGACCCTACATTTTGCTGCATACAGGAAACACACCTCAGTGTCAAAGACAAAAACTACCTTAGAGTAAAAGGCTGGAAGACAATTCTACAAGCAAATGGTCCCAGGAAACAAGCCAGAGTCGCCATTCTAATATCAGATAAAATTGACTTTCAACCTAATGTCTTCAAAAGAGACATGGAAGGATACTTCTTGCTGGTCAAAGGAAAAATCCACCAAGAAGAACTCTCAATCCTGAACATCTATGCTCCAAATACAAGGGCGCCCTCATTCATAAAAGAAACTTTACTAAAGTTTAAAGCACACATTGCACCTAACACAATAATTGTGGGTGACTTCAACACTGCACTTTCCTCAATGGACCGATCAGCAAAACAGAAACTAAACAGGGAGACAGTGAAACTAATTGAAGCTTTGGACCAATTGGAGTTAACAGATATATATAGAGAGAACTTTTCATCCCAAAGTAAAAGAATATACCTTTTTCTCAGCACCTCATGGTACCTTCTCCAAAATTGACCATATAGTTGGTCACAAGACAGACCTCAACAAATATAAGAAGACTGAAATAATCCCATGCCTCCTATCAGATCACTATGGAGTAAAAGTGGTCTTTAGTAACAGTAAAAACAAGAGAAAGCCCACATATACATGGAAACTGAATAATACTCTACTCAATGATAGCTTGGTCAAGGAAGAAATAAAGAAAGAAATCAAAGATTCCGCAGAATTTAATGAAAATGAAGGCACAACATACACAAATCTATGGGACACAATGAAAGCAGTGCTAAGAGGAAAACTCATAGCTTTGAGTGCCTCCAAAAAGAAACTCGAGGGAGCATACACTAGAAGATTAATGGAACAACTGAAAGCCCTAGAACAAGAAGAAGCTAATTCACCCAGGAGGAGAAGAAGGCAGGAAATCATCAAACTCAGGGCTGAAATCAATAAAGTAGAAACCAAGAGAACCATACAAAGAATCAACAAGACTAAAAGCTGGTTCTTTGAAAAAATCAACGAGATAGATAAACCCTTAGCCAGACTAACCTCAGGGCACAGAGACAATATCCAAATTAACAAAATTAAAAATGAAAAGGAAGATATTACAACAGAAACTGAGGAAATTCAAAAAATCATCAGATCCTACTACAAAAGCCTGTACTCAACACAACTGGAGAATCTGGAGGAATTCGACAGTTTCTTAGACAGATACCAAATACCAAAATTAAATCAAGATCAAATAGATCATCTAAACAGACCCATAAAACCTAAAGAAATAGAAGGGCTCATACATAGCCTTCTGACCAACAAAAAAGGCACAGGACCAGATGGTTTTAGTGCAGAATTCTATCAGACCTTCAAAGAAGACTTAATACCAATACTCTTCAAACTATTCCACCAAATGGAAACAGAAGTAACACTACCAACTCCTTCTATGAAGTCAAAATTACATTGATACCAAAACCACACAAAGATCCAACAAAGAAAGAGAATTCCAAGCCAATTTCCCTTATGAATATTGATGCAAAAATACTAAGTAAAATTCTTGCCTACCAAATCCAAGAACACATCAAAACAATCATCCTCCATGATAAGTAGCCTTCATCCCAGGGATGCAGGGTTGGTTCAATATATGGAAATCCATCAATGCTATCCATTACATAAACAAATTCAAAGAAAAAAAAACACATGATCATTTCATTAGATGCTGAAAAAGCAATGGACAAAATTCAGCATCCTTTCATGCTAAAAGTCGTGGAAAGAACAGGCATCCAAGGCCTATATCTAAACATAGTAAAAACAATATACAGCAAACTGGTAGCCAACATCAAACTAAATGGAGAGAAACTTGAAGCAATCCCACTAAAATCAGGGATTAGACAAAGCTGCCCCTCTCCCCATATCTTTTCAATATAGTTCTTGAAGTCCTAGTTAGAGCAATTAGACAACATAAGGAGGTCAAATGGACACAAATTGGAAAGGAAGAAACTATCACAATTTGCAGATGATATGATAGTGTACTTAAGTGACCAAAAAAAAACCCTTCTAGAGAACTCCTACATCTGATAAACAACTTCAGCAAAGTGGCTGGCTACAAAATCAACTCAAGCAAATCAGTAGCCTTTATATACTCAAAGAATAAGCAGACTGAGAAAGAAATTAGGGAAATGACACCCTTCAAAATAGCCACAAACAATATAAAGTATCTTGGTGTGACTCTAACTAAACAAGTGAAAGACCTATATGACAAGAACTTCAGATCTGAAGAAGGAAACCGAAGAAGATCTCAGAAAATGGAAAAATCATCCATGATCGTGGATTGGCAGGATTAATATAGTTAAAATGGCCATCTTGCCAAAGGCAATCTACAGATTCAATGCAATCCCCATCAAAATCCCAACTCAGTTCTTCATAGAGCTAGAAAGAGCAATTCTCAAAATTATCTGGAATAACAAAACACCCAGGATAGCTAAAACTATTCTCAACAATAAAAGAGCTTCTGGGGGAATCAATATCCCAGATCTCAATTTTACTACAGAGCAATAGTGAAAAAAACTGCATGGTATTGGTACAATCTCTGGCAAGTGGATCAATGCAATAGGATTGAAGACCCAGAAATGAACCCACACATGGTCACTTGATCTTGGACAAAGGAATTGAAAGTATCCAGTGTATAAAAGATAGCCGTTTCAACAAATGGTGCTGGTTCAATTGGAAGTCAGCATGCAGAAGTATGCAAATTGATACATACTTATCTCCTTGTACTAAGCTCAACTCCAAATGGATCAAGGACATCCACATAAAACCTGACACACTGAAACTAATAGAAAAACTGGGGAAGACCCTTGAGGATGTGGGCACAGGGGAAAAATTCCTGAATAGAATACCAATAGTTTATGCTCTAAGATCAAGAATTGACAAATGGGACCTCATAAAACTACAAAGTTTCTGTAAGGCAAAGGACACTGTCAAAAGGACAAAACCTCAACCGACAGACTGGGAAAGTATCTTCACCAACTCTAAATCTGACAGAGGGCTAATATATAATATATACAAAGAACTCAAGAAGGTAGAACTCAGAGAACCAAATAACCCCATTAAAAAATGCGGTACAGAGCTAAACAAAGAATTTTCACATGAAGAAATTCAGAGAGCTGAGAAGCACCTTATGAAATGTTCAACATCATTAATCATTAGGGAAATGCAAATCAAAACAACCCTGAGATTTCACCTCACACCAGTCAGAATGGCTAAGGTCAAAAACTCATGAGACAGCAGGTGTTGGCAAGGATGTGGAGAAAGTAGAACACTCCTCCACTGCTGGTGGGATTGCTAGATGGTACAACCACTTTGGAAATCAGTCTGGCAGTTCCTCAGAAATCTTGGCATGACACTTCCAGAGGACCCTGCTATAGGACTCATGGGCATATACCCAGAGGATTCCCCAGCATGCAATAAGGACACGTGCTCCACTATGTTCATAGCAGCCCTATTTGTAGTATCCAGAAGCTGGAAAGAACCCAGGTGTCCCTCAATGGAGGAATGGATACAAAAATGTGGTATATTTACACAATGGAATACTATTCAGCCATTAGAAACAATGAATTCATGAAATTCTTGGGCAAATGGATGGAGCTGGAGAACATCATACTAAGTGAGGTAACCCAGTCTCAAAAGATCAATCATGGTATGAACTCACTGATAAGTGGATATTAGCCTAGAACTTTGAATACCCAGGACATAAACCACATATTAAATGATGTCCAAGAAGAATGGAGGAGTGGCCCCTAGTTCTGGAAAGACTCAGTGAAGTAGTATAGGGGAATACCAGAACAGGGAAGTGGGAAGGGGTAGATGTAGGAACAGGGGGAGGGAAGAGGGCTTATGGGACTTGCAAGGAGTGGGGACCCAGAAAAGGGGAAATCATTTGAAATGTAAATAAAAAATATACCAATAAAAAAAAGAAAAGAAAAAAAAAGTGGCCATGTTTCTACCCCCAAACTCCCATAAACTTCCATTTATTCTGTAAATCCAGATATGTTGCCCATCTGCTCTTTAAGTGCTATCTGCCCATTCCTGACAAGTGGCTTGGACTCTTTATTCTTGTTGCCCAGAGAAAGGTCATATCTCCAGTACTCTGTATTTATGTACTACTGTTTCTCATTCTCTAGTACTTATAGCTTATTACCAGTGACTTATACTTTTAATATCTAGTGATAGATTTCCTGTAATTTTCTACTTAAATTGTCAATAAAATGATTGGTGGTTAATGAACTAAAATTGAACCTTTCTGATGTAGGGTTGATGAAGATCTTTTCCCAATTTGTTGGTTGACATTTTGTCCTTTTGACAGTGTCCTTTGCCTTACAGAATCTTTGTAATTTTATGAGGTCCCATTTGTCAATTCTTGATCTTAGAGCATACGCTATTGGTGTTCTGTTCAGAAACTTTCTCCCTGTACCGATGTCCTCAAGGGTCTTCCCCAGTTTTCTTTTCTATTAGCTTCAGAGTGTCTGGCTTTATGTGGAGGTCCTTGATCGATTTGGAGTTGAGCTTAGTACAAGGAGACAAGGATGGATCAATTCGCATTCTTCTGCATGCTGACCTCCAGTTGAACCAGCACCATTTGTTGAAAAGGCTATACTTTTTCCATTGGATGTTTTCAGCCCCTTTGTCAAGGATCAAGTGGCCATCGGTGTGTGGGTTCATTTCTGGATCTTCAATCCTGTTCCATTGATCCTCCTGCCTGTCACTGTACCAATACCATGCAGTTTTTAACACTATTGCTCTGTAGTATTGCTTGAGGTCAGGGATACTGATTCCCCCAGATTTTCTTTTGTTGCTGAGAATAGTTTTAGCTATCCTGGGTTTTTTGTTGTTCCAGATGAATTTGATAATTGCTCTTTCTAACTCTGTGAAGAATTGAGTTGGGATTTTGATGGGTATTGCATTGAATCTGTATAGTGCTTTAGGCAAAATGGCCATTTTAACTATATTGATTCTACCGATCCATGAGCATGGGAGGTTTTCCCATTTTTTGAGGTCTTCTTCCATTTCCTTCTTCATAGTCTTGAAGTTCCTGCTTTCTTGAAATGATCCCAAAGTGTATTATCATAAAGCCTTTTAAAATACTTGTATAATGTCTTCTACAGTTGACTTGTTCACACTGATATATAATTTCTCATTTGTACATAATTTGTGGTTTTGAAAAATTATAAATTTGAAATGGATTTTTCTTCCAGCATGGTGAAAATAGCAACAATCTATTACTTAAATGTTACTATTTGCCACATGGTACCACAGCTTTATATTGCACATTCCAGAAAGCACCAATTTTTCTGTAAACATAAATATTCTTAAAGTATTAGATTTTATTGGATTTATTTGGACCATTGTTAAAAATGTGTTTCTCTTGGATAAACAAACTTATTAGGAGATATTCATGAAGACATGCATGTAAATATTTTCTCTAGTAAGTGGTCTTTAAATCTATACTGACTGCTTTTCACTACTACTATTGATATGTGTTTTTCTTGTTTACTACTATCCATCTGCTTTCTTTTTATTAGATATTTTCTTTATGTGCATTTCAAATGTTATCCCCTCTGGAAATCCACTATCCCACCCCCACCCCCACCCCTGCTCACCAACCCACATACTCCTGCTTCCTTGTCCTGCCATTCCCCTACACTGGGACATTGAGCCTTCTCACACGAAGAGCCTCTCCTTCTTTTGATGTCCAACAAGGCCATCCTCTGCTGCATATGCAGCTGGAAACATGGGTTCCTCCATGTGAACACTTTAGTTGGTGGTTTAGTCCCTGGGAGCTCTGGCAGTACTGGTTGTTTCATATGGTTGTTCTTCCTATGGGGCTGCAAGCCTCTTCAACTCATTGGGTTCTTTCTCTAGCTCTTCCATTGGTGTCCTTGTTCTCATTCCAAAGGTTGGATGAGAGCACTGTCTTATCTGGAGTTTGTATTCCTGCACAAACATCATGACCAAGAAGCAAGTTGGGGAGGAAAGGGTTTATTCAGCTTACACTTCTGCATAGCTGTTCATCACACAAGGAAGTCAGGACTGGAACTCAAGCAGGTTAGGAAGCAGGAACTGATGCAGAGGCCATGGAGAGATGTTCCTTACTGGCTTGCTTCCTCTGGCTTGCTCAGACTGCTCTCTTATAAAACCCAAGTATAGCAGTCCAGGGATGGTACCACCCACAAGGGACCCTCCCCCTTTATCACTAATTGAGAAAATGCCTCACAGTTGGATCTCATGCAGGCACTTCCCCAATTGAAGCTCCTTTTTCTGTGATAACTCTAGCCTGTGTCAAGTTGACACACAAAACCAACCAGTACAATTGACCCCTTGCCAACTTGACACACAAACACATCACTATTAAGCCTCAACCCTTACTTTCTTATTCATCCCCAAGATCTAAATACCTTTAAAAGTCTCTCAGTCTTTACATATTAAAAGTTCAATTCCTTTAAGATGTCCAATAGCTTTAAAATTCAAAGTCTTTAAAAGTTCCAAGTCTCTTAACTGTGGGCTCCACTAAAATACTTTCTTCCTTCAAGAGGGAAACATATCAGGGCACAGTCACAACCAAAAGCAAAATTCAAACTCCAATGATTCAATGTCTGGGATCCAACTCATGATCTTCTGGGCTCCTCCAAGGGTTTGGGTCACTTCTCCAGCTCAGCCCTTTGTAGCACACAGCTTGTCTTTTAGGCTCCAGCTGCCTCTACTCCACTGCTGCTGCTGTTCTTGGTGGTCATTGCATGGTACTGGCATCTCCAAATCCCTGCTATCTTCCACTGTAATTAGGCTTTACCAATAGCCTCCCATAGGCTCTCTTCATGGTGACAAGCCTCTGCTCCTATGCACGACCCCTTCAAGTCCTGGGCCATCAATTGCAACTGAGGCTGCACCTTCACCAATAGCCTTCTGTGGCCTCTCACTGTGCCAAGAGCCTCAGCTGCTCTTCATGACCCCTTCATGCCTTCAAAACCAGAACCATCTGAGAGCCTCTTACACAGTACCAAGTCCAGCCAAAGCACAAAATACAACTGTGGCTCTCTTTGGAACACAGCCTCTGTGCTCTCAGAAAACACTTCCCAGAAGATTTCACCTCAGTGATGCTGTTCTCTTCTCAATCACCGATAATTTCTTAGCTCCAGCTAACCAGCATCAATAGTCCCGAGTAACACAAAGGTTTGCTTTAATGGTTCTGGTATCTTGTTAATCACAGCTGACTCTTCAGCCCCAGCTAACCAAAACCACAGAATCTTCACAATCAAAACATGGCCATTGTAAGAGTCTTTAATCTTCCCTCTGAAAATTCACAAGCCAGGCCTCCATCTTCTGCACTGTTCTCAACATTATCTTCCAAGCTCCTACAGAACATTCCACAGAGCTCTTAACACCGAATGGATCATCTAGGCCAAAGTTCCAAAGTCCTTCCACAGTCCTCCCCAAAACATGGTCAGGTTGTCACAGGAATACCCCACTATGCTGGTACCAATTTCTCTTAGCCGGGGTTTCTATTCCTGCACAAACATCATGACCAAGAAGCAAGTTGGGGAGGAAAGGGTTTATTCAGCTTACACTTCTGCATTGCTGTTCATCACAAATGGAAGTCAGGACTGGAACTCAAGCAGGTTAGGAAGCAGGAACTGATGCAGAGGCCATGGAGAGATGTTCCTTACTGGCTTGCTTCCTCTGGCTTGCTCAGCTTGCTCTCTTATAGAACCCAAGAATACCAGCCCAGGGATGGTACCACCCACAAGGGGCCCTCCTCCTTGATCACTAATTGAGAAAATTCCTCACAGTTGGATCTCATGGAGGCACTTCCCCAACTGAAGCTCCTTTTTCTGTGATAACTCTAGCCTGTGTCAAGTTGACTCACAAAACCAGCCAGTACAAGCACCCACCTCTTAATTTGTCAGGTACTGGCAGAGTCTCTCAGCAGACTGCTATATCAAGGTCCTGTCAGCAAGCACTTGTAGGCATCCACAATAGGGTCTGAGTTTGGTGACTGTATATGGGATGGATCTCCACGTAGGGCAGTCTCTGGATGGTGTTTCCTTTGGTCTCTGCTCCACACTTTGTCTCTGTATCTCCTCCCATGGGTATTTTGATTCCACTTATAAGGAGGACCAATGTATCCATACTTTGGTCTTCCTTCTTCTTGAGCTTCATATGGTCTGTGATTTGTATCTTTTTTTTTTTTTTTTTTTTTTTTTTTTTTTTTTTTTGCTTTTTTGGTTTGTATTTTATTCTTTTTTTTTATCTTCTCATCTTTTTTTTATTCGATATAATTTATTTACATTTCAAATGATTTCCCCTTTTCTAGCCCCCCCACTCCCCGAAAGTCCCACAAGCCCCCTTCTCTTCCCCTGTCCTCCCACCCACCCCTTCCCACTTCCCCGTTCTGGTTTTGCTGAATACTGTTTCACTGAGTCTTTCCAGAACCAGGGGCCACTCCTTTCTTCTTGTACCTCATTTGATGTGTGGATTATGTTTTGGGTATTCCAGTTTTCTAGGTTAATATCCACTTATTAGTGAGTGCATACCATGATTCACCTTTTGAGTCTGGCTTACCTCACTTAGTATGATGTTCTCTAGCTCCATCCATTTGCCTAAGAATTTCATGAATTCATTGTTTCTAATGGCTGAATAGTACTCCATTGTGTAGATATACCACATTTTTTGCATCCACTCTTCTGTTGAGGGATACCTGGGTTCTTTCCAGCATCTGGCAATTATAAATAGGGCTGCTATGAACATAGTAGAGCATGTATCCTTATTACATGGTGGGGAGTCTTCTGGGTATATGCCCAGGAGTAGTATAGCAGGATCTTCTGGAAGTGAGGTGCCCAGTTTTCGGAGGAACCGCCAGACTGCTTTCCAGAGTGGTTATACCAATTTGCAACCCCACCAGCAGTGGAGGAGTGTTCCTCTTTCTCCACACCCTCTCCAACACCTGCTGTCTCCTGAATTTTTAATCTTAGCCATTCTGACTGGTGTAAGATATACAGATTCAATGCAATACCCATCAAAATCCCAACTCAATTCTTCACAGAGTTAGAAAGAGCAATTTTCAAATTCATCTGGAACAACAAAAAACCCAGGATAGCTAAAACTATTCTCAGCAACAAAAGAAAATCTGGGGGAATCAGTATCCCTGACCTCAAGCAATACTACAGAGCAATAGTGTTAAAAACTGCATGGTATTGGTACAGTGACAGGCAGGAGGATCAATGGAACAGGATTGAAGATCCAGAAATGAACCCACACACCTATGGCCACTTGATCCTCGACAAAGAGGCTGAAAACATCCAATGGAAAAAAGATAGCCTTTTCAACAAATGGTGCTGGTTCAACTGGAGGTCAGCATGCAGAAGAATGCGAATTGATCCATCCTTGTCTCCTTGTACTAAGCTCAAATCCAAATGGATCAAGGACCTCCACATAAAGCCAGACACTCTGAAGCTAATAGAAAAGAAACTGGGGAAGACCCTTGAGGACATCGGTACAGGGAGAAAGTTTCTGAACAGAACACCAATAGCGTATGCTCTAAGAACAAGAATTGACAAATGGGTCCTCATAAAATTACAAAGTTTCTGTAAGGCAAAGGACACCATCAAGAGGACAAATCGGCAACCAACAAATTGGGAAAAGATCTTCACCAATCCTACATCAGATAGAGGGCTAATATCCAATATATATAAAGAACTCAAGAAGTTAGACTCCAGAAAACCGAACAACCCTATTAAAAAATGGGGTACAGAGTTAAACAAAGAATTCTCACCTGAAGAACTTCGGATGGCAGAGAAGCATCTTAAAAAATGCTCAACTTCATTAGTCATTAGAGAAATGCAAATCAAAACAACCCTGAGATTTCATCTTACACCAGTCAGAATGTGAATTGTATCTTGTATATTCCGAGCTTCTGGGCTAATATCCACTTATCATTGAGTACATACCATGTGTGTTCTTTTGTGATTGGGTTACCTCATTCAGGACAATAATTTCTAGTTCCATCCATTTGCCTAAGAATTTTATGAATTCATTGTTTTTAATAGCTGAGTAAACCATTAGACTGAACCAACCATTGTACTGAGCACAAGGTCCGCAGTGGAGGAACTAGAGAAAGGACCCAAGGAGCTGAAGGGTTTGCAGCCCCATAGTAGGAGCAACAATATGAACCATCCTGTACCCCCCAGAGTTCCCAGGGACTAAACCGCCAACCAAACAGTATACATGGAGGGACCCATGTCTTCAGCTGCATATGTATCTAGCAGAGGATGGCCTTGTCAGACATCAATGAGAGGAGAGACCCTTGGTAGAGTGAAGGCTCGATGCCCCAGTGTAATGGAATGCCATGTTAGGGAAGCCAGAGTGGGTGGGTTAGTGAGCAAGGGGACAGGGGATAGTATAGAGGGTCTTCACAGGGGAAATGAAGAAAGGGGATAACATTTGAAATGTAAATAAAAAATATCTAATAAAAAAGTAGGAAAAACCTACCAACTCAAGTGATCTATCCATGCCTATTTAATCATTAAATAAATATATCATATTTGCCTCATGTCTTAGAAACTAACTCAGATGATTGTTAATAGTCTGTCTCAAGTTCTCTTCTTTTGTGGTTACAGAATGCTTCAGTTTGGAGGGGAAAAAAATGAAGCTTCTTGTGTTTTACTTATTGTTAACCAATCAGAACCTAATAGAATCTGACAAGAACTTTTCTAATATGTGTGGCTAAGGTGACTGATCTGACCTCTTGGGACTCAAGAAGGACCACTTCTTAATTCCCATTATGCCTTAAACAGGGAGACCATAAAAGAGAACCTTGAAGGACCTAAGGAAAAATACATAGAATTGGTGCATTCGTTATTTCAAATCGAAATGCTATTCAGGAACTGTAACTGAAGAAGTGCCAAATCCTTGTTATGTCAATTTCTCATCTGCCCAAGTGACCAAATTTGCAGTTTCTTTTCTCTACTTAAATTGTACAGTGAAGAAAAAAGTAATGACATAGATGTGCTATATCTGTTGAAATCACTTCATATTCCCACCTCAGAGCAACAAGGTCAACCAATCATGGACTGAAACCCTCAATACTGTGAACTAAATTCCAATGTAACAGTTGCTGCTAGGAGAGGAATAAGACTTTGTTTCTGGGTATATTTGAGTTTGCCTATACTGATCTCTGGAACAAAAAAGTGCCTAAATTTCATCCTTCAGGAGAGGCTGGCTCTTATTAACACTAACCATTTTAACAACCTGTTCAGGAAAGAATAGCATACCTATAATGAATATCCTGTTTCTTGTTCCTTCTGATTGTGTGTACAGAGTAACCAGATTTGGAAATCAGAACAATGTGAAAAATAGGGATAAATTCTCAAATAAGAGAATTTAAGTAATACAAACCACAGTGGACCATAGTGGATATTTTTACAGACATTGAAAAAAATTTTTCTTATGTAGTCTCTACTCCTTATATCATTCAGCAAAATAATGAATAATGTCTTCTCTGTAGAAGTTTCTATTTCTTTCACCTCCAATTGTTTGGATAACATACTAACAAAAATAATAGAGTCTTCTTCACGTAAGTCACTTCTCATTAATCCTCATGTACTCTGAGGAAGGGAAATGAGGATAGGCAAAAGGAAGAATGTGACAGATAGATATAAAGTTATTGTTGGAATTTTGTGCAAGAACTGGTCACATTCAGTTGGAAAGATACTGAGTTTTAAATTGTGCAAGGTTACAAGAAGGTGATGAGTGTCTTAGGATCATAGAAAGACTTTGTCTTATTGAAAGGAAGGTATTAGAGAATGTTGACAGCTTGCATACTCTACACAAAAGAGCAGTTTTGATGAGAGTTTATTACTACAAAAGATGAAACTGACAGTGACAACTACAGAGAACAATTCAGAGTGCCTGGGCCATCAACCCTTCAGCATAGTCTTTTTATAGACCCATCTGCCTGCACCCTAGGGCAAATCAGCTTCACCAAATCTCACAATTGTCAAATTTGAAGCAAGAGGGAAACAGGAAGTACAAAATAGCACATTAATATGCAACACATTGTCTCCATAAGGGAAATTCAAAAGCTGAGTGAGAGATGAATCTTTGTCCTGAGATTCTTAGCCCTGGCCTTGAATCCAAAAGTAGGAGTTTATCACAATAAACACAGTGCTTCAGCTTCTGATACTGGAAACAGACTGTGGATCTGCAGGAAGTTAATTTTTAAAGATTTGTATGCCTGTTTCTCAAAAGAAAATATGATGATATATGGCTCTCTCCAAGCCACCCACATATAATCAGGTCTTCATACTCTATCTCATAGTCTTAATCATTTATAGAAATCACTGGTTGAATTCATGGGTGTCACTATGTCCATAATTATCTTTCATTTCTGAATGTGGCAAGGAAATAATTTTCTATTCAGATATTTTAAATCCACTATACTCCCATAGATCTAAATACTATAGGCTTCATTTTCCCTTTTATTCTAACTACAGAAACACATGCATACACACTGACAACAGACACTTACAGAGTACATGTAGAAACTGGTAGCCCAGTGGATCTATCATATGGGAATAACTATAGGATTTGGAGAAGGATGTTATTTTCTCTCCTTGAGATGTTAATATATGATGATATGCCAATTTAGTAATTTATTTAAATCTCTGTGGTGACAAAGATAAATAAAAAGACCCAAATTTTATCTTTAAAAATGGGCATTGGGGTTTACCTTGACTTCTAAGTAACTGGCATTTCCCACAAACTGCAAGGGTGACTGGTGGTTTTCACAGAGACAGAACATAGGAGAACAGTTATCAGAGTCCAGGTGAAGTAAGAGAGTATAACTTGCTGATTAATGGACACAGAGTTTTCTAACTGGAATGATGGAAACATTTAAGAGCAACAGTGATAGTTACACGGCAGCATGAATGTCACCAATGCCACTTGAGTGTTCCATTTTAATATGTGCAATGGCTACATACATACACACACACACACACATACACACAAAGTAGCAAAATATTTGTAATTTCTCACATTTATAATGAAAGAGAATGTCAGTTTGCAGAATGACTGTTGGGCTGTCATTGCAGGCATTACTTAGAGGCTGGCTTTAATTTAATTCATCTCCACATACATATTTAAATACAAACTTGGACAAGTAGGGATAAGCAGATGGCTCATAAATAATCCGATTACCACAAAACCAAAAGATTTGAGACTGCTTCCTAGAATCTGTATATAAAGTTTAGCATGGTGATTTGATATCTACAATACTAGAACTAGGAAGTCTGAAACTGGAAGATCCCTGTGGCACACTAGCAAGACAGCATAGATGAATCAGTGAATTTCCGCTGCAATGAAACATCTTTTCTCAAAAATATTGAAGATCAACATAGGAAGGTATCTACTATCGTCTTCTGGTCATCATAAATATGCACACATACACAAATTGGACAGACAATTTTTTCACAAGAATATAATTGTGATCATGGGTATTCTAATCTGTAATATAAAACCCCTTTGTTCTGGTATCTTTACTTCTATTTATTAACATGGCTACATTATTCTCAGAAAGAAAAATAGGGCACACAAACTTCATGTAAATGAACACTTAATGAATTTTGATGCTCTCTGTTATTGGAGTTTAAGACTTCTTACCTTGCTTTTCAGCAGTGTGACTAAGTACAAGAGTAATCTGAGAATGTAAACAAGAAGAAAAAGAGAAAAGCACAGAACTAATTCTTCACTCCATGTTCATGTATGTTCCAAGGATTCTATTGTCTTTAATATTTGACACCCAAAGTTTAAATATTTACTATTTTCCAGATAACATTCCTGTGAGGCTGAGTTGTCTTTATGCCAAAGACTTATACAGATGTCTCCTTACTGACTGCTAGTAAAACATTTCTAGTTCCATGAAGTTGATGATACAAAGTGTCTACCTTTTTCCTTAGATGGAAAACAGAGGCTTGTGGTAGGCTCTTTTAAGATTCTATATTCATTTATCAAGGGCTAATTCTGTCTGGCAGGATGGTCCTGAAGTAAAAAGGTAAAGA
Organism: Apodemus sylvaticus; assembly: GCF_947179515.1. Taxonomy (NCBI): domain Eukaryota; kingdom Metazoa; phylum Chordata; class Mammalia; order Rodentia; family Muridae; genus Apodemus; species Apodemus sylvaticus. The sequence continues at coordinate 37,282,953 of NC_067495.1, forward strand.
GACACTGTGCTTGTTAAGAATCCCAACAGGAGGCAAGAGGCAAGAGGGGCTTCCGGGAGGCTGGCAGGGAGAAATCAGTGTGCTCTGGTGAATCCAGCAGGGCCCAGCAGGGGCCTTCAGGTGTCTGCTTTGGGATCTGAACAGCCTGGGCCACAGCACTCGGTCTCCAGGAATTGCAGGAGACCTGGGGTGCACCCTGAGGCAGTCTGGGAGCACACAGCTTGCTCCAGTGGCACAGAGCTTAGGTTCCAGTCCTGAGGCCTCTGGTGGGAGCCCTCAGATCTCTCCACTTCCGGATCCAGATCAGCCTGGGCAGCAACTCCACATCTCCAGGTCCTGCAAGAGGCAAGAGGGGCTTCCGGGAGGCCTGCTGGGAAGAGTCAGTGTGCTCTGGTGAATCCAGCAGGTCCCAGCGGGATCCTGTAGGTGTCTGCTTTGGGATCTGAACAGCCTGGGCCACAGCACTCGGTCTCCAGGAACTGCAGGAGACCTGGTGTGGACCCGGAGGCAGTCTGAGAGTGCACAGCTTGCTCTGGTGGCACGGAGCTTAGGTTCCAGTCCTGAGGCCTCTGGTGGGAGCCCTCAGATCTCTCTGCTTCTGGATCCAGATCAGCCTGGGCAGCAACTCCACATCTCCAGGTCCTGCAAGAGGCAAGAGGGGCTTCCGGGAGGCCAGCTGGGAGAAGTCGGTGTGCTCTGGTGAATCCAGCTGGGCCCTGGCGGGAGCCTTCAGATGTCTACTTTAGGATATGAACAGCCTGGGCCACAGCACTCGGTCTCCAGGAACTGAAGGAGACCTGGTGTGCACCCAGAGGCAGACTGGGAGCAAACAGCTTGCTCAGGTGGCACGGAGCTTAGGTTCCAGTCCTGAGGCCTCTGGTGGGAGCCCTCAGATCTCTCCACTACCGGATCCAGATCAGCCTGGACAGCAACACCACATCTCCAGGTCCTGCAAGAGGCAAGAGGGGCTTCCAGGAGGCCAGCTGGGAGGAGTCAGTGTGCTCTTGTGAATCCAGCAGGCCCCAGCAGGAGCCTTCAGGTGTCTGCTTTCGGATCTGAACAGCCTGGGCAACAGCACCCTGACTCCAGGCAGTGCAGGAGGTAAGCTGTGCACCACAGGCCACCTGGGAAGAGGCAGCTTGCACTGGTAAGTCCAGCATTGACAAGACCAACTAACACCAGTGAGAACTAGATGGCAAAAAGCAAACACAGGAACTTCACTGACAGAAATCAAGGCAATATGGCAACATCTGAACCCAGTTCTCCTTTACCAGCATGTCCTGGATACACGATCACACCAGTAAAACAAGATTTGGATTTAAAATCACTGGTCATGATGCTGGTACAGGAACACATAAAGGACATACTTAAAGAAATTCAGGAGAAAATGGATCAAAAGTTAGAAGCCCTTGCAAGGGAAACACAAAAATCATTGAAAGAAATTCAGGAGAATACAAAAGCCAATAAGGAGGAAACACAAAAAACAAAGAAATACAGAAGAACTCTGGTCAACAGGCTAAGGTCATGAAAGAGGAAACACAAAAATCTCTTAAAGAATTACAGGGAGGAACAAACAAGCAAGGAGCTAAGCAAAACCATCCAGGATCTAAAATCAGAAGTAGAAAAAACTAAGAAAACTCAAAGGGAGACAACTTTGGAGATAGAAAGCCTTGGGAAGAAATCAGGGGACATAGATGCAAATATCAACAACAGAATACAAGAGATAGAAGAAAGAATCTCAGATGCTGAAGATACCATAGAAACCATGGACTCAACAGTTAAAGGAAATGCAAAATGCAAAATGCTTGTAACCCAAAATATCCAGGAAATCCAGGACACAATGAGAAGACCAAACCTAAGGATTATAGGCATAGATGAGAGTGAAGATTTACAACTTAAAGGACCAGCAAATATCTTCAATAAAATTATGGAAGAAAACTTCCCTAACCTAAAGAGAGAGATGCCCATGAATATACAAGAAGCCTACAGAACTCCAAACAGACTGGACCAGAACAGAAATACTTCCCGTCACATAATAATCAAAACACCAAATGTACTAAACAAAGAAAGAATATTAAAGGCAGTAAGAGACAAAGGCCAAGTAACATATAAAGGAAGACCTACCAGAATCACAGCAGACTTTTCACCTGAGACTATGAAGGCTAGAAGGTCCTGGGCAGATCTCATGCAGACTCTAAGAGAACACAAATGCCAGCCAAAACTACTATATCCAGCAAAACTCTCAATCACCATAGATGGAGAAACTAAGATATTCCATGACAAAACCAAGTTTACCCAATATCTATCCACAAACCCAGCCCTACAAAGGATAATAGGAGGAAAACACCAATACAAGGAGGGAAACTTCACCCTGGAAAAAGCAAGATAGTAACCTTTCATCAAACCCAAAAGAAGTTAACCAATCAAATTTAAAAAGTAACGTCAAAAATGATAGGAAGTATCAATCACTATTCCTTAATATCTCTTAACATCAATGGACTCAATGCCCCAATAAAAAGACACAGACTAACTGACTGGATACGTAAACAGGACCCTACATTTTGCTGCATACAGGAAACAGACCTCAGGGTCAAAGACAAACACTACCTTAGAGTAAAAGGCTGGAAGATAATTTTACAAGCAAATGGTCTCAGGAAACAAGCTGGAGTAGCCACTTTAATATCAGATAAAATTGACTTCCAACCCAAAGTCATCAAAAGAGACTCTGAGGGACACTTCTTGCTGGTCAAAGGAAAAATACAACAAGAAGAACTCTCAATCCTGAACATCTATGCTCCAAATGCAAGGGCACCCTCATTCATAAAAGACACTTCATTAAAGTTCAAAGCACACATTGCACCTAACACAATAATTGTGGGTGACTTCAACACTGCACTTTCCTCAATGGACCGATCAGGAAAACAAACTAAACAGGGACACAATGAAACTAATTGAAGCTTTGGACCAATTAGATTTAACAGATATATATATATATATATATATATATATATATATATATATATATATATATATATATATAGAGAGAGAGAGAGAGAGAGAGAGAGAGAGAGAGAGAACATTCTATCCTAAAGCAAAAGAATATACCTTTTTCTCAGCACCTCATGGTACCTTCTCCAAAATCGACCATATAATTGGTCACAAGACAGACCTCTACAAATATAAGAAGATCGAACTAATCCCATGCCTCCTATCTGATCACTATGGAGTAAAAGTGGTCTTCAATAGCAACAAAAACAACAGAAAACCCACATACATGTGGAAACTGAACAATATTCTACTCAATGATACCTTGGTCAAGGAAGAAATAAAGAAAGAAATTAAAGACTTTTTAGAACATAATGAAAATGAAGACACAACATACCCAAATCTATGGGACACAATGAAAGCAGTGCTAAGAGGAAATCTCATAGCCCTGAATGCCGCCAAAAAGAAAATGGAGAGAGCATACACTACCAGCTTAATGACACATCTGAAAGCCCTGGAACAAAAAGAAGCTATTTCACCCAGGAGGAGTAGAAGTCAGGAAATCATCAAACTCAGGGCCAAAATCAATCAAATAGAAACAAAGAGAACCATACAAAGAATCAACAAAACCAAGAGCTGGTACTTTGAGAAAATCAACAAGATAGACAAACCCTTAGCCAGACAAACCAAAGGACACAGAGACAGTATCCAGATTAACAAACATAGAAATGAAAAGGGAGATATAACAACAGAAACTGAGGAAATTCAAAAAATCATTAGATCCTACTACAAAAGCCTATACTCAACACAACTGCAGAATCTGGAGGAAATGGACAGTTTCCTAGACTGATATCCGACACCAAAACTAAATCAGGATCAAATAGATCAACTAAACAGTCCCATAACACCTGAAGAAATAAAGAGGGTCATAGAAAGTCTCCCAACCAAAAAAAGCACGGGACCAGATGGCATCAGTCCAGAGTTCTATCAGACCTTCATAGAAGACCTAACACCAATACTCTTCAAACTATTCCACAAAATAAAAACAGAAGGAACTCTACGCAATTGTGGAAGCCACAATTATGCTGATACCAAAACCACACAAAGATCCAACAAAGAAAGAGAACTTCAGGCCAATTTCTCTTATGAATATTGATGCAAAAATACTTAATAAAATTCTTGCCAACCGAATCCAAGAACACATCAAAACGATCATCCATCATGATCAAGTAGGCTTCATCCCAGGGATGCAGGGATGGTTCAATATAAGGAAATCCATCAATGCTATCCACTACATAAATAAACTCAAAGAAAAAAACATATGATCATCTCATTAGATGCAGAAAAAGCATTTGACAAAATCCAGCATCCTTTCATGCTAAAAGTCTTGGAAAGAACAGGAGTTCAAGGCCCATACCTAAACATCGTTAAAGCAATGTACAGCAAACCGGTAGCCAACATCAAACTAAATGGCAAAAACTTGAAGCAATCCCACTAAAATCAGGGACTAGACAAAGCTGTCCTCTCTTTCCATATCTTTTCAATATTGTACTTGACATTCTAGCTAGAGCAATTAGACAACATAAAGAGGTCAAGGGGATAAAAATTGGAAAGGAAGAAGTCAAATTATCACTATTTGCAGATGACATGATAGTCTACTTAAGCGACAGGAAAACCTCCACCAGAGAACTCCTACAGCTAATAAACAACTTCAGCAAAGTGGCTGGTTATAAAATCAACTCAAGCAAATCAGTTGCCTTCCTATACTCAAAGGATAAACAGGCTGAGAAAGAAATTAGGGAAATGACACCATTCAAAATAGCCACAAACAATATAAAGTATCTTGGTGTGACTCTAACCAAACAAGTGAAAGATCTGTATGACAAGAACTTGAGGTCTCTGAAGAAGGAAATTGAAGAAGACTTCAGAAAATGGAAAAATCTGCCATGCTCGTGGATCGGCTGGATTAATATAGTTAAAATGGCCATCTTGCCAAAAGCAATCTACAGATTCAACACAATCCCCATCAAAATCCCAACTCAGTTCTTCACAGAGTTAGAAAAAGCAATTCTCAAATTCATCTGGAATAACAAGAAACCCAGGATAGCTAAAACTATTCTCAACAACAAAAAAATTCTGGGGGAATCAGTATCCCTGACTTCAAGCAATACTACAGAGCAATAGTGTTAAAAACTGCATGGTATTGGTACAGTGACAGACAAGTGGACCAATGGAATAGAATTGAAGATCCAGAAATGGATCCACACACCTATGGTCACTTGATCTTCGCCAAAGGAGCCAAAAACATCCAGTGGCAAAAAGATAGCCTTTTCAACAAATGGTGCTGGTTCAATTGGAGGTCAGCATGCAGTAAAATGTGAATTGATCCATTCTTCTCTCCTTGTACTAAACTTCACTCCAAGTGGATCAAGGACCTCCATGTAAAACCAGACACACTGAAACTAATAGAAAAGAAACTGGGGAAGACCCTTGAGGACATGGCACAGGGGAAAAGTTCCTGAACAGATCACCAATAGCTTATGCTTTAAGATCAAGAATTGCCAAATGGGACCTCATAAAATTACAAACTTTCTGTAAGGCAAAGGACACTGTTAAAAGGACAAAACGGCAACCATCAAATTGGGAAAGGATATTCACCAACCCCACATCTGATAGAGGGCTAATATCCAATATATACAAAGAACTCAAGAAGTTAGACCCCAGGGAACCAAATAACCCTATTAAAAAATCGGGTACAGATCTAAACAAAGAATTTTCACCTGAAGAAATTCAGATGGCCGAGAGGCACCTTAAGAAGTGCTCAACAGCATTAGTCATTAGGGAAATGCAGCTCAAAATAACCTTGAGATTTCACCTTACACCAGTCAGAATGTCTAAGGTCAAAAACTCAGGAGACAGCCGGTGTTGGCGAGGATGTGGAGAAAGAGGAACACTCTTCCACTGCTGGTGGGGCTGTAAGATGGTACAACCACTGTGGAAATCAGTCTGGAGGTTCCTCAGAAAACTGGACATGAGACTTCCAGAGGACCCTGCTATACCTCTCCTGGGCATTTACCCAAAGGATTCCCTGGCATGCAATAAAGACACATGCTCCATTATGTTCATAGCAGCCTTATTTATAATAGCCAGAAGCTGGAAAGAACCCAGATGCCCCTCAAAGGAGGAATGGATATAGAAAATGTGGTATATTTACACAATGGAATACTACTCAGCAGTTAGAAACAATGAATTCACAAAAATTTTTAGGCAAATGTTTTGATCTGGAAAATATCATCCTAAGTGAGGTAACCCAATCACAAAAGAATATACATGGAATGCAATCTCTGATAAGTGGATATTAATTAGCCCAGAAGCCCTGAATACCCAAGGCACAAATTGCATAACACTTGACTACCATGAAGAAGTATGGAGAGGGTCCTGATCCTGGAAAGGATTGATCTAGCATTGGAAGGGAATATAAGGACAGAGAAAAAGAGGGAGGTTATTGGAGAAGGGATTGAGAGAAGAACGTTTATGGGACATATTGGGAGGGGGATCCGGGAAAGGGGAAATCATTTGGAATGTAAACAAAGAATATAGAAAATAAAAATATTTTTTAAAAAAAGAATCCCAACAGGAAAGAGGGATCCTGTTATTAGATTAAAAAAAAAGAGGTTGTGCAAAAAAATACAACTTAATTTATACTAGTAGTGAAATTTTAATTGGGAAAGGAAATAAACCTAAGAAGCAGCAAAAGTAATGATGATACACACTCTTGTATTCACTGAATATGCAGTACAAATTAAAGATATAAACATAAAAAGAGTAACATGAGGGTTGTGTGGCAACTGACAATCCACCTTGATCAATAATGGCAAAGAGGGAATCAATAAATAAAGAGCATCAATAAACAGAGTCTCTTATATATCTCAATTCCCAATTCTACACTCTCATACATGCTCATAATTACAAAACACACACTAAAATATAAGGGAGTGGCTTTGTCACTGTTTATCTTCATTATAACTTCCACACCTAAACAAAAATCTACTATGCCACTTGAACTAAAACAAAAATCTTCCTGCATGGCAAGTAGGCAAGGAAACTGAATTTTTGTGCATTTTATGAAAGTAAGATTTATGATTCTATGATAAAGTGATAACTTAACTGATCTATACAAAGAATGGTTTATTTAGCTGATTGATAGTTTTGGGCTTCAATGGCATGTCTCTTGCATTGGTTTAGTACTCTGAAGAGAATTGGATCCTGGTGTGTCATACTGACATGTATCAGGGTTAAGCAGTGCTATCTATGGCAGGGAAGCATAAAAGGAAGAAGAATGACAGAGGAAAGAAGGAAAGGGATGGACAATAGGTAGGATTCCACAATTATTTTGGAGAACATATCCACAAATGTGCCAAAGGGCGCCCATTAATCTTCAGCTCCTAGTCTAATAGGACTAGCTCCTACCTCCCAATAGCATAACCTGGGGGCCAAACCTTTAGCATAACATGGGGTTCAGAAGACTAAATCAAACTACTAAGCAATGTCCATAGCATCACAACCAAGCACTTAGAAGGCTAAGATGTTGCAGCCAGACTCTATCGCTTAAGATCTGTAGAATAAATATAATTTTTTATTCATTTCCTGCCCTGAGTTCTGAAACTTCATAAAGACATATCATTGTCTAACCTAGCTAACTCTTCATTTTGCTTCACCTTTACCATCAAGGAGACCCTGTGTTTAGTTTTATATATGACAGGCTATGAAATAGTTGGAAAGCTTATGGGAATAAATATAAGAATGCTTAGGCTTGACTGAAAGTGGAGCAGAACAAGAAATAAAACTTGACAATGGCTGAATTCATATAAAGATGTATAAAATTATGATTTTGAAATTTTGTTATCAACCTGAACAGAACATAAACTTATGTTTCCATATGTGAATTTTGAATAATTATTTAGAAAAAGTTTGATGTGATAGTGGATGGTTCAAAGTCCTCACATATCAATGGAATGTGCCGGTATGGATCATGAATGGGAACAATTCATCTGACTGACAAGAACTACATCTAACTTTGTGAAAGCCATTCCTTGTTTCTTTGAAGGTAATAAATAACTCAGTTAATTTGATCCAATCCATATTACGTTTTAACCTTATGAGTTTGTGGAAAAGAATCCTGTGATTTAAGATACAGCACCATTATTAATGAAATATATATTTCTAGAAGATAGCCATCAGTTCATTTATTGCATTCAATATCCTGATTTTGAGTGAAAGTCCTGACTATTATTTTACAGGAAGATAGGGCAACCTAGTGATTAGGTTCAGAACAAATTTACTCTTGTGCTTTTGTTGCTTGTTACAATGGATTCAGGGTCATTCCTGTCCAATGAGACAATGTTACAAAAAAATGAAAATAAGAGCAGTTTGCTATGAGTTTTTCTTTATTGGCTTTTCGAAAAATATGCAACTAGATTATGACAAGTATTGTGTGTGCATGTGGATGCCAAAGGACAACTTCAAATATAATTCCTCCAGCCCTGTGAGCCTTGTTTTCTTTTCTGTTTGTTTTACACTGAGTGCCCACTGGTCTGGAAACCACCAAGAAGGCTAGGCTGGCCAGTGAGTCCCAGTGATATTCCTCCATAGTTCTAGAAATATGTACACAATTGTGCACAAACAAACATTTTTATAAATGTATCTTTTCTTGGGATCCAATTCAGATCTTCATGCTTGTCAGGCAAGCACATAGCCTTCCAAAATAACTGAGAAGATGAAATCTTAAGATGCTACAACTCCAATATACAGGTTAGAAATACTTAGATATGGTATTGAGGAAAACTAGAGAAATTTCCCACCACACATTTGAAGAACTTGAGTCCTGTATCTTTTGTACAGTTTTTTGCTGTTTTATTTCTTAGACAGGCCATTTAATCATGGGGCCAGAGTCAGGTCACCCAGAGAAATGCAATCATCTATGTTTATATTTTCTTGAAATTGGTAGAAAGAGAAGCATATTGTTGCATTTTCAGCTGCATATATATATATATATATATATATATATATATATATATATATATATATATATATATATATATATATATCCATCTTTGGTCCTAAAACCTTCTTGAAGGGTTTTTAATGCATGTTAAGATGGCAGGAGTCTCTCAGTTTTGTCCTTTCCAACAATCTTTCACTTCATGTGGAAATCATGGTTTGTCTCCTGAAACAGCCAGTTCCACTTGAAGTAGCCCATTGAGATGCCATTTTTGTCTTACTGAACTTAACCCTCAAAAAATGAATTTTAAAAAGTATTAGGCAGATGGAAGTTTTCTTTAAGTATAGCTGCCATTTAAGAAAAGTCTTTTGCTTAACAGAGGTAACAGCAAGACTGATGAAATAACTAAAATGGCTCTCTGTTTACAAATTTGAGTTTAAAAATCCCTTCATATTTCTGCATGCAGCTCTTGTATAGACAGATATGGGAACTAGTCAGCCCAATTTTTCTAGTAAGGATCAATTCCTACTCCTATTCCTAGATTCATCTTTCCATTTCTGTT